>NC_059297.1:19424189-19431689 GCF_017591435.1 Portunus trituberculatus
ACCTCATAATAATAATAATAATATATATATATATATATATATATATATATATATATATATATATATATATATATATATAATGAAAGATATAAATTATGTACATGGAAGCGCAAACAAAAATGTCTTCAAACAGAGAAGCCACAACTAACGTCCGGTTGCAAAAAAACGCAACTTGCTGACACTTCCCGTCAGTCTCCACCGAAGTTGGTCATTGAAGATCTTACCTAAGGCACGCTCAGCAACTCTCGTGTTTACTAATAAAAATCAACAGATCCTAGTAGTGGGGTCTACACGACGAATAGCACAACTTATATCACATTCTTAGATTTGAAAGATCCTACTCTGAGTGCGAAATATTCTATAAATATATTCTGTTTTTGTATTCGTTATGGCGTAAGCTTAGGCGCTTGGATGATATGGAGAGATATGTGACGTTTAGTGTGTTAACGATGGAAGGAGTGAAAGAGGAAGGATCGGTACATAATTGTAGTAAGCGCTAGAGTAGAAAAGTAGAAGAGGTATGTTAAGAAGATATAGAGTGATATTTCATTTATGCCATGATCCATTACCTACAAAACAATGAAACGTATCATCAAAATGCCGTATTTCACCACCAGCATATGAGAATATTCTTTTTGTAAAGATGAAGCATGAAAGGTAAATGAAACAACATCTGTAATGCTCTGTACTACTGTTCCAATTCCTGCTCTTCCGGTAACTTCAGTCACTCACTCACTCACACACACACACACACACACACACACACACACACACACACACACACACACACAAGTAAATAAATAAATAAACTGAAATATATCATAATATAAAATTAAATCAAATTGATAAAATCTAATTGTTCTCAGTGAAGATCTCGGCACTTTTGTCTGTGCTTAAACATTGTTCATTTGCATCAATGACGTATCTTTAGTTTGAGTTCCTCTCTCCTTAAAGCTCCAGCACACATTCCAGGAAAACATCCCATGTCCCCAACATGCTTAAACTCCTGGATACATACTAGGACATTTTTGTGACTTTTTCGTTTCTATTGCTCTGTTGCCTAGGCAGTTTATTCTCAGTATAAAAGCTGCAGACACCATACCCGAGTACTCCGCCATAACGAAATATGTGTACTCAACTGCACATAGGTTACGATTATTTGCAATAACAACCAACATTCCTGCTGTTACTGCACAACTCCCTGCCTCTCAGCACGGCCTACTTATGACGCCACGTCTTCTGCTTCAGAGGAATGCAAAATAGCGTATTTTATGTCATTCTAAATGTTCAGGCCATACGTCTTAACCTCCAAGTGGCTTTCGCAGTGAGATACCTGTGTTGTAAAAATACGCTTTGTTATTTAAAAGACACTAAAATATGACAATTTTGAATATCTTTCCTTTTTCTACTTTCCTTTCCTCCCCATTCATCGCCATCCCATTAACTGCTCTTCCAACTCCCACTTGAGCTTCCAGTCCACCTCGCATTTTGATGAATATGAAAACAGTATATACTTATCTATTCAGAATAACACATTTCTTCATTTTGAAGAATATGCGACAACCCGATTGACAGTATAAAGTGTGCGAGTGAAAGGCATTTTATTCAGTGTTGCTTGTGCTCAAAAAAATCATGTTTTAACTTAACTGTGGTAGCATAAATCGAAAATAATTAATCTCTACACAGACAGTAACACAATTTTTTGAACTCTGAGTCAGGTCCGTAATGATAATTTGTATCATAAACATCCATAACTGGAGAATTTGCATTCTACCAAACACTCTGACATTGTATGCATTTTCTTTTACCCACATTCTAGCGTTTTCAGTAAACGCTATTTCAATATAATTTTTCTTAACAGATATTCTTTTCTGATGTGTTTGTTACTAAGATACCTATCTAACAAAATTAGTTACATTTTGCATGAGACTCAATCTTCAGATATCCAGTATTTATGAGATAAAAGTAGCGGCTATCTGTAATTGTTTCAAAGCAAAAAGAATGTAAGAAGGAATTGATGATGAATATGAAAGATATGGAAAATAAAACATCTGGAGGTATCTGCTGAGATTTGTCTGGTAAGTTACATCACCTTGTATTTGCGATGTAAGTCGGTACAAACAACTTACAAAACCCGAGTCTCCACGATATATCTTCCCAAGGTATCTATTCATCAAGTGGCCAGTAAAGAATAAGATACATGTGGAAAGACGGTCTGGCGGACTTGAATTCAACGTACGTGTTCAGAGTTACGGATGAAGAGCAAACCACTAAACCACGGTTGCCCTTTGACTGAAGGCAGGAGTTCTCAATCTTTTTAATTTTATGTACCCATTAAAGTCTTTCAGTATTGGTCACGTACCCCTTACCCACAATGCAACGTCAGGAGGGGTAAAAATAAATTAATGGAAGAGAAGATCAACATATATATATATATATATATATATATATATATATATATATATATATATATATATATATATATATATATATATATATATATATATATATATATATATATATATATATATATATATATATATATATATATATATATATATATATATATATATATATATATATATATATATATATATATATATATATATATATATATATATATATATATATATATATATATATATATATATATATATAGAGAGAGAGAGAGAGAGAGAGAGAGAGAGAGAGAGAGAGAGAGAGAGAGAGAGAGAGAGAGAGAGAGAGAGAGAGAGAGAGAGAGAGAGAGAGAGAGAGAGAGAGAGAGAGAGAGAGAGAGAGAGAGAGAGAGAGAGAGAGAGAGAGAGAGAGAGAGAGAGAGAGAGAGAGAGAGAGAGAGAGAGAGAGATGCATAACTAAAACAAAAAATATCATAAACACAGGAGAGCGAGTCTACACACGCAAGGAATGAAGCAAACCACACACTGCCAGACATGCCAAGCAAATGCATACACGACAGTGACTTCCTGGCTGGGTATGCTGGATATCGTCTGTCAAAAGAATGTAGCTGATGGCTGGAATTCCCACAGGAGACACGACCAATCGTAATGTACTATGTCAAGTTACAACCTTTCCTTAGTTTTACTGTACGTATTATGCTGACCTTTATTTACATTTCAAGTAACTACGAAGAAGTTATATTTGGGATTAACACTATTTAAGTAACACGACTGCATAGGAAGCGCCTTTTCAACCGAATTCGCTTGTTTCAATGCATGTATCAAGGGGCGTCAGTGATAATGGAAGTAAAAGGTAGGTGGAATGGAAGACAGGAAGGAAGTATAAAAGGAGAGTTAGTGTGGAGGACAGCCGAAAGTGAAGACAGGAAAGCATAAGATACTTCTTAGAGGAAAAATATATACATACCAGAATAGAGATGATAGAGTAGGAAAAGATACGGCAATCAGGATTGAGTGACGACGTGAATGGAAGGACGGCTATGGCTCTGAGATTGGTGGTACTGCAGCAGTGGATAGCGTAATGAAGCTAGTGTGAAAGGCTGGTGTGTGTGTGTGTGTGTGTGTGTGTGTGTGTGTGTGTGTGTGTGTGTGTGTGTGTGTGTGTTGTAGTTATCGTCACTTTTATCGTCTTTCCCTGGAGTGTCTCGATTGTCACCATCACTGAGTATACTTCTAGCGAGTACGCCAAAACGATTCACATAAAGCACCGCCAACGATGTCTCTTCCTTTTCTTCACTGCTGAATGAGCCCTTCCGTTAATAGTCTCATGGCGTGGGTATGGTGGTGAGTGAGTATGCTAGGATAGTTAAGCGCTATCAATTTAATGGCGGAAGATCCATAAAGAACACCAGCACCCGATAATGTGAGGGTGTGAAATGAATGTTGCAAAATGATTTTTGGAATAAAAAGAAAACGGAATTTTGTCTCCCAATCTTTCACCGACAAAAAAGTAAAGTGACGGGAATGGAGAAGTATAAGTTGGGGAAAAGCAAAATTTCCGACAAAAATACATATAAAGAAAGTGATGAGAGAGACATGAAATTATCTTACAATAAGAGTATGACGTACTGCTACGAGAAGAAAAAGAAAAATAGTAAAATATGACAAAGATTTCTGAAATCTAATCACATAATTAAAGGAAAAGCACAGAAACTGTGGGAAAGCGATGGCCATTGCGAAAAGTTGACTACAGGCAAGGAATCTGTGATGTGAGAACGGCGGCTCATCTCTGTTGATGTGAGGACATGGCTGCCGACACTTCCCGTCAAACTCTGAATACAATGTTGGCCTTGTTAGCCTCGACCTGATGGACTCCCCACACACTCTCAGACGGGACAAACGCCAGTCTCTGGACACAAAGGTTCAATCAGCAGACATCAGATGCGTCTGTCATGTTGTGATTCGTAGTTAACTGGAACGATCGGATTCGAAACATGAACGCAATTGAGGAAATATGTTTGGTTTACAGTGTTTTCGAATAGATGCAGTTTCAAAATGAGGTATCATGCAAACATACAGTAAAGACAAATCGAGAAGTTAAAATATAAAAGGAGATGATAATTACACTTCATTTTGAGCAACTCATTACATATGACCATGAACATCATATGTAAGAAAAGTAACAAGGTAGCTGTTGGGCTGTGGGGAAGGATGTGTGATACAGTGTCTTCGAGCCTGCTGGTCGGATATATATCCCTGAACATCCCAGCGTTAAATAATCTTAAGTGTGACAATTATTTGTCTCGCTACCATGCTTATTTTCACTCCAATAATACTAATCAAGTTAAATTAAATACAAAGGACTTAAACATTTAGCAGCCTTTTAAAAATCTAAGGGAATATGAATATGAGAGTACTATGACTTCATTGTGAGTGGCAGTGGCTGGCATGTGTCTCTTACAGGTGATGTCTCCTCTCATAATACGAGTATTAACAAGAATGGAAACCTTAGTTCGGTGAGGTATTGCCCTGCTGTTTGAAGCAAAAAACACGAGCTGTAAGAACTCTCCTATATTTCTTTAATGTAATATACCTGACTGATTATGACTAGTACACACGAAATAACTCTCTCTCTGTCTCTGTCTCTCTCTCTCTCTCTCTCTCTCTCTCTCTCTCTCTCTCTCTCTCTCTCTCTCTCTCTCTCTCTCTCTCTCTCTCTGTCTATCTATCTATCTATCTATCTATCTATCTATCTATCTTACTTCGGTGAGGGAATGTTTTGCTGTCTGAAGCAGAAAACACACAAGCTGTAAGAATTTTTCTACATTTCTTTGATAAAATATACCTGACTAGTCAAAACGATATAAAATTTCTCTCTCTCTCTCTCTCTCTCTCTCTCTCTCACACACACACACACACACACACACACACACACACACACACACACACACACACACACACACACACACACACACACACACACACACACACACACACACACACACACACACACACACACACACACACACACACACACACACACACACACACACACACACACACACACACACACACACACACAAATAAATTAAAAAAAAGGCCTAGGGAAGAATTATGAAGTAGGTTTTCATGGATTCATCTCTAAAAGGGTAAAAAGAAGATACCTTTGCTTTAATCCAAAAGAATTATGTCTGTCTTATTGAAAGTCGGGAGAGCTTAATATGGAATCAAGCAAGTTATAATATATTAAATTACATCCGCAACTCTATCTCTCAGTTTCACATTGCATATTATTTTAAAAAACAGGCTATGTGATATCTTGTAATGTACACACGTACACGTATATTCAAGGATTTCCTGCAGCGCCAAATCGCCAATTCTACACTGAGATATCGTTAGGAGAAATTTCCATGCATGCTGTATTCAGGACATCACTTCACTCAAAATACCCAACAGATGTCCTTTACAGACGATTCTGTGCCCAGACAATTTGTTGAGAGAGAGAGAGAGAGAGAGAGAGAGAGAGAGAGAGAGAGAGAGAGAGTGTGTGTGTGTGTGTGTGTGTGTATAGGCATGCCAAGTGAGTTCATAATACCCATGATCCAAGGCAATTCATCGGGTGACTTCCTGGCGAGAACCACCACAGCTGTGCACTAAGTTACCAAGATAGGTGAAATCCCCTGTGATATCACCACCCTCCCTGGACGTGTCAACATACTGTATTCTCCCGCTGGGCTTCACACAAATTCTAAACATGGCTTCTATTCCGGGATATCAGCTCTTTTACTTGCAACATCTTCATGTAGGAAGTGTCTTGACAACTACCTCAAACAGAGTTAATTGCAAGAACTGATGAGCCATCAAAAAAGGCAAAACCTGCGGTTGGTATCTAAAGGGAAGGATTGCCATGGGACACCGGCAGACATTTTACCAGCATATTCTTAAATGCAGAATATAAATCTAGAGCGGTGTTTTCTAGAAAGATGGTTTCCTAACTGTCCGATATATCGTCATATTTTTACTTCAAACAGACCAGTACGTCTCCCAAACTCCCACCACTACTTTTTTTTTTTTTTGTGTTCATATGAAATTTTGCATAGTTTGCAATTTTTTTTTTTTTCTTAGTAATGTTTATGAAAACTTACATTTTTGTTAATCAAAAGAAATTAATAGAGAATAGAAGAAAAAGGATAAAAATTAACACCTTATTCTAAAACTAAACAAGAAATGTGAATAAGTGACACTATTTAGAATATCAGAAATATCAAGGAACCGACCGAGTACTTTTGATCATCCACCTAAGTTTTGGTCTCAGCTCTTCAGTATTTTAATTTTTCAAGGTTAGACAGTCATTACACGAAATTAGCCGGTCTGGATGTAGTCTCTCTCTCTCTCTCTCTCTCTCTCTCTCTCTCTCTCTCTCTCTCTCTCAACAAAATTTCTACAAAATTTCATTAATAGATATTTTTTATTGTGATTTAACTCACAAATGCGCTATGAACAGGTATTAACAATAATTCAGAACACTTTTTCCTCACACCATGAGGTTTAAAACTAAGACAACTGTTGGAACTTTCATTGCCTTATTTCATGTTTCAG
Source organism: Portunus trituberculatus (assembly GCF_017591435.1). Classification (NCBI taxonomy): domain Eukaryota; kingdom Metazoa; phylum Arthropoda; class Malacostraca; order Decapoda; family Portunidae; genus Portunus; species Portunus trituberculatus. Next base: position 19,431,188 of record NC_059297.1, read on the forward strand.
AAAGAAAATAAGAGAATCTTGTTTGAGATAAAAGGAGAAACACTAGAATATCACACAGGGTGTTGGGCAGTTCCGTGGTTAAGTGGTCAGCTTGTGGTCGTGATGGCGCGACTCAGATCCTGACCCATGACAGTAACTTTGTGAGATTGGTGGTGCTTTCTCTTCCACTCCAGCAAAGGATTGTCCATAAGCTGACATGTCTGTCTTAATGAACCCTTATGTAGTCGATAGATATTAAGCCTAAGTCTTTCCTTTCTAACACACAGCAAGTATGGTGTATGATGATAATGACTGAACATACAAAGAACTCCGAATTATTTCACTCTAATGTAAGTAAAAATACATTTTTTTTTTTGTGAATAGTATGAGTGCACTAAATCCATATTAAACAATCCCTGTAATTGCCATGCTGTTAATATATGTTATTGTTTAATTGCTGAATTGTAAGATATGAATTGTAAGATATAATTCATACTGATACCATCTTATATAGGGCTCCAGC
>NC_059297.1:19436689-19446689 GCF_017591435.1 Portunus trituberculatus
GAAATAACTGCAACAATTGCAATTTCTCAGTTGTAAAGTGCTTTTCCTCCATTGTATATTGAAAGGGTTTCAACGCCTGATACGATACTAGTTTTGCACAAGCTCTTAGTGTTTCTTTAGACTCTATAAATTTAAAGCGTTTGTTAATCTGACTGTCCTAGTATGTGCACTGGAAAGCGAGAGAGAGAGAGAGAGAGAGAGAGAGAGAGAGAGAGAGAGAGTGTGTGTGTGTGTTTCACTGTTTCACTGTTTGATCTGCTGTAGTCTCTGACGAGACAGCCAGACGTTACTCTACGGAACGAGCTCAGAGCTCATTATTTCCGATCTTCGGATAGGCCTGAGACCAGGCACACACCACACACCGGGACAACAAGGTCACAACTCCTCGATTTACATCCCGTACCTACTCACTGCTAGATGAACAGCACCTACACGTGAAAGGAGACACACCCAAATATCTCCAACCGGCCGGGGAATCGAACCACGGTTCTCTGGCTTGTGAAGCCAGCGCTCTAACCACTGAGCTACCGGGCGTGTGTGTGTGTGTGTGTGTGTGTGTGTGTGTGTGTGTGTAATTCACCTCACCTCGGTCGTCTGCTGGTCACCCAGCCAGTCTTTCCCATTATGGAGCGAGCTCAGAGTTCATAGACCGATCTTCGGGTAGGACTGAGACCACATCAACACACAACATACACCGGGAAAGCGAGGCCACAACCCCTCGAGTTACATCCCGTACTTATTTACTGCTAGGTAAACAGGGGCCACACATTAAAAGGCTTGCCGTTTGTAAATGCATTTGTGTGTGTGTGTGTGTGTGTTTCACTGTTTGATCTACTGCAGTCTCTGACGAGACAGCCAGACGTTACCCTACGGAACGAGCTCAGAGCTCATTATTTCCGATCTTCGGATAGGCCTGAAACCAGGCACACACCACACACCGGGACAACAAGGTCACAACTCCTCGATTTACATCCCGTACCTACTCACTGCTAGGTGAACAGGGGCTACACGTGAAAGGAGACACCCAAATATCTCCACCCGGCCGGGGAATCGAACCCCGGTTCTCTGGCTTGTGAAGCCAGCGCTCTAACCACTGAGCTACCGGTGTGTGTGTGTGTGTGTGTGTGTGTGTGTGTGTGTGTGTGTGTGTGTGTGTGTGTGTGTGTGTGTGTGTGTGTGTGTGCATTTGTAAATGTCTGTATGTGCGTGTGTGTGTGCATTTGTAAATGTGTGTGTGTGTGTGTGTGTGTGTGTGTGTGTGTGTGTGTGTGTGTGTGTGTGTGTGTGTGTGTGTGTGTGTGTGTGTGTGTGTGTGTGTGTGTGTGTGTGTGTGTGTGTGTGTGTGTGTGTGTGTGTGTGTGTGTGTGTGTGTGTGTGTGTGTGTGTGTGTGTGTGTGTGTGTGTGTGTGTGTGTGTGTGTGTGTGTGTGTGTGTGTGTGTGTGTGTGTGTGTGTGTGTGTGTGTGTGTGTGTGTGTGTGTGTGTGTGTGTGTGTGTGTGTGTGTGTGTGTGTGTGTGTGTGTGTGTGTGTGTGTGTGTGTGTGTGTGTGTGTGTGTGTGTGTGTAACATAAAACCACAGGTCAAATCTGACTTACTACTAATAAAGTGATAGAAGAGAAGGTCCGCAAATCGGAAGGAACTTTCCCCACCATCCACTCCCTCCGGTATGAGCCGTACAGGATACAGGTCAGAAACAAATATTCTACGAAGTTAGAGAAGGAAAAACCCGAAGGAAACTATATAGGAAAGAATGAAAATATATGAAATGAAGAACTCTAATTTCGTGGAGAAAAGGAAATTGATGTCTAACAAATGCTCTTAGCCATGGACTGAAGAAGGTAAATTTATTAAGTGGCATTTCAAAGTCGGTACGGTGTTGCAGTTTATCACTGTAAAGTTAAAACTATTCTGACTTCACGTTAGATAGCGTGGGGGCCGAATGATCAGGTAGGAATATACTCAGATGTTACCCAGTAAAGATTCACCTTTGAAGATGAACTATCAGGGACTGGAGAACGAGAGGCAAAGGCACACCTCCGCGGGTTTCTCACAATGTATTCACAAGAGGATACATTAACCAGCACATAATATGTATCCACCAGAGGTCACTCCCGCTACCCCAATACACACTCCTACTTCACTTCTCTCACTCAAAGTCAAAAGCTCTCACAGTCGCACGCTCTCTCTCACTCTCACCTTCAACCCTTGGACCAAGGCGGTCTCTGCATTGTATAGTTAACATAAAAACTCCCTAGCCACTAGACCATTACATAGGAACACTTGGAGGTCTGGGATGAATTCTCTATAATGCACCACCACACCATATTACACAAATATCTATCTGATACAGTCTTACAACAATTCTACTATATATCAAAGTCTTCCTACAATGTACACCATGTTACAGAACAAAACATACCTTATCTGCGAAGTTGATAGCGTCTGGGTAACAGAATGTATGTTTGAACACCGGCGGAGTCTTCTATGAGGAGATAATGGCGAACGCTGGTTGGTATCTTCCTCCTCTCTGATGCGGGTGACTGAGTTGCCACCTACATACCTCAACTGACACCGGCACGGAGTTTAAAGTACTCTTGAGTTGCTTTAAACGACTTAATTACATTTTTTCTGGCTTGGGCTGGTTCATGATGTCCTCAGGAAGCCAATTCTATAGATTGCAAAAACGATGGAAGAAACTATTTTTGATTCGTGAGATCTGAAGGATTTCCCAACCATTTTAAAACCATATCCTCGCGGGTAATTTAAATAGTCTATGGTGAAATACATAGTGCATTCTATGTCATCAATGTTTTTGGTAATTTTAAACACTTGTATTATTTCACCTCTTAGTGTTTGAGTTAAATGGGAACAAACTGGATTTTTTTAAGATTCTCTTTATATATTTTTTTCTTAACCTTTCGGGTAATAGGGCCAACATACGTGAACACAATATTTCAAAAGGAGATGGACTAAAGAATTATTTAAAGTGATGACTGTATCCTGTTTTATACTTGAAGGATCTACCAATTAGGCAAATAATTTTATTTGCCTTCTTCACGACTTCTAAACATTGTAGGATAGGTTTTGACTTTTATGTTTGGTATCATCTAGAATACCCGTGCTTTGCTTTCTCTTTTCAATACCCTCTGTGAAACCCTTTATATATATATATATATATATATATATATATATATATATATATATATATATATATATATATATATATATATATATATATATATATATATATATATATATATATATATATATATATATATATATATATATATATATATATATATATATATATATATATATATATATAACAGAGGTGATTATCTCTGGCATGGAGCTATACATTCCTCATACTTTCTCTAACCCTAAAAAGCCTTGGTTTAACTCTGCTTGTTCTCGTGCTGTCAATGATAGAGAGGCGGCTCACAAACGGTTCCGTAGCCATCCAACTGCTGAAACTCATGCCCTATATATTTCTGCCCGTAATCATGCCAAATCTATTCTCCAACTTACTAAAAACTCTTTCATCAATAGAAAATGTCAAAGTCTTTCCAATTCTAACTCCTCTCGAGATTTCTGGCATCTAGCCAATAATATCTCTAACAACTTTACTTCTTCGTCTTTCCCTCCTTTACTTCATCCAGATGGCTCTACAGCTGTCTCTTCTTTTCTAAAGCTGAACTCTTCGCTCAAACCTTTGCTACCAACTCAACTTTGGATGATTCTGGGCATATTCCTCCTACTCCTCCACCCTCTGACTACTTCATCCCTAAAATTAAAATTCTTTATAAAGACGTTTTCCTGGCCCTCTCTGGCCTTGATTCTCGGAAGGCTTACGGTCCGGATGGAGTCCCTCCTGTTGTTCTCAAAACTGTGCTTCCGAACTCGCTCACTGCCTGGTCAAACTCTTTCATCTGTGTCTCTACTTCTATTTATCCTTCTTGCTGGAAGTTTGCTCACATTCAACCTGTCCCTAAAAAGGTGACCACTCCAATCCTTCTAACTACCGCCCTATAGCTTTGATTTCCTGCCTTTCTAAAGCCTTTGAGTCTATCCTTAATAGGAAGATAATGAGGCATCTATCAGCTCACAACCTTCTCTCTGATTGCCAGTATGGTTTCCGTAAAGGCAGATCTACTGGTGATCTTCTTACTTTCCTAACTGAATCTTGGTCATCCTCTTTAGGGACTTCGGTGAAACCTTTGCTGTCGGCCTTGACATATCGAAAGCCTTCGATAGAGTCTGGCACAAATCTTTAATTTCTAAACTACCCTCCTACGGATTCTATCCTTCTCTCTGTACCTTCATCTCCAGTTTCCTTTCCGATCGTTCTATTGCTGCTGTAGTAGACGGTCACTGTTCTTCCCTAAAACTATCAACAGTGGTGTTCCACAGGGTTCTGTCCTATCACCCACTCTCTTTCTATTATTCATCAATGATCTCCTAAATCTGACTCAATGCCCTATCCACTCCTATGCTGATGATACCACCTTGCATTATTCAACAGCGTTCAACAGACGCCCAACCCAACAACAATTAAATGACTCAAGGCGAGATGCTATAGGACGCCTAACTTCTGATCTTTCACTTGTTTCTGATTGGGGCAGAGAAAACCTGGTTTTGTTCAATGCCTCAAAACTCAATTTCTACAACTATCTACTCGACATAACCTTCCAGACAACTATCCTCTCTTCTTCAATAACACTCAACTTCCCTCTCCTCTACATTAAACACACTCGGTCTATCCTTCACTAAAAATCTAAACTGGAAATTTCACATCTCTACTCTTGCTAAATCAGCTTCCAAGAAGTTAGGTGTCCTGTGGCGTCTTCGTCCATTTTTCTCTCCTCCCAGCTGCTTGCTCTGTACAAGGGCCTTATCCGCCCGTGTATGGAGTATGGCTCTCATGTCTGGGGATCCACACACAGCTTTACTAAACAAGGTGGAATCTAAAGCTTTTCGTCTTATCAACTCTTCTCCTCTAACTGACTGTCTTGATTCTTTAAGTCACCGCCGCAATGTTGCATCTTTATCTGTCTTCTACCGCTGTTTTCATGCTGTCTGCTCTTCTGAACTTGCTAACTGCATGCCTTCCCCCTCCTGCGGCCTCGCTGCACAAGACTCTCTACTTCTTCTCATCCCTATTCTGTCCATCTTCCTAATGCAAGAGTTAACCAGTATCTTCACTCCTTCATTCCCTACACTGGTAAACTCTGGAACTCTCTACCTGTGTCTGTATTTCCACCTGCCTATGACTTAAACTCTTTCAAAAGAGGAGTGTCAAGACACCTCTTACGTTAACTGGACCCTCCTTTTAGATTTTTTGGTTTTTTCTCTTTCTCCTACTTTCCTCTTCACAGGGCCTGGCAACCAGCGGGATTTTTTTTTCCAACACTTTGTTTTCCCTTGGCCAGTGCCCTTGTAATGTAAAAAAAAAAAAAAAAAAAAAAAAAAAATAAAATAATATATATATATATATATATATATATATATATATATATATATATATATATATATATATATATATATATATATATATATATATATATATATATATATATATATATATATATATATATACTTAAGATGCAGGTGTAAGATCGTGTCAGGTCCTGGAAACTTATTTACTTTAAAGTTCATCACTATGTCTCTTTCTGTTACGATGATAGTACTAAGGGCATTGCTATTATTTAATTGGACTGCTGGCATCGCACGGATGTCACTGAGGTCTTCCGTAAAAAATAATGATGCAACGAAATTGTTTAGAACGGTACTAATTTCCTCCTCGATCTTAGTGGAATTTCTTCTTTCGTATATAATTGGTTCAATATTTGAAATAATTAGTCTCTTTATTCCTAAAAAGTTGTAAAATTCCTTGGGATTCGTCTTACTTTGGTTTGCAACATGTGATTCAGTAAACATTTTGCGGTGTTTGCTTAACCTCTCTCTCTCTCTCTCTCTCTCTCTCTCTCTCTCTCTCTCTCTCTCTCTCTCTCTCTCAGCCCGCGCGCGCGCACACACACACACACACATTCAGGTACATAAATATTCAAAATACAGTTCATTAGAATTGATAGCAGATCCTTCACTCCTGGATGTGTGTGTGTAATTTCACCTCGGTCGTTTGCTGGTCACCCAGCCAGTCTTCCCCATTACGGAGCGAGCTCAGAGCTCATAGACCGATCTTCGGGTAGGACTGAGACCACAACACACTCCACACACCAGGAAAGCGAGGCCACAACCCCTCGAATTACATCTCGTACCTATTTACTGCTAGGTGAACAGGGGCCACACATTAAGAGGCTTGCCGATTTGCCTCGCCGAGCCGGGACTCGAACCCGGCCATCTCGATTGTGAGTCGAGCGTGCTAACCACTTCACTACGCAGTGTGTTTCACTGTTTGATCTGATGCAGTCTCTGACGAGACAGCCAGACGTTACCCTACGGAACGAGCTCAGAGCTCATTATTTCCGATCTTCGGAAATAATCTGAGACCAGGCACACACCACACACCGGGACAACAAGGTCACAACTCCTCGATTTACATCCCGTACCTACTCACTGCTAGGTGAACAGGGGCTACACGTGAAAGGAGACACACCCAAATATCTCCACCCGGCCGGGGAATCGAACCCGGTCCTCTGTGTGTGTGTGTGTGTGTGTGTGTGTGTGTGTGTGTGTGTGTGTGTGTGTGTGTGTGTGTGTGTGTGTGTGTGTGTGTGTGTTGTGTGTGACTAATTTCAGATGAAAAAAGTATGAACAATTACCTCTTCCGCATCCCTAATGAATATCGTTATCATCATTAAGCTACACTGACGTGACAAGAGAGAGAGAGAGAGAGAGAGAGAGAGAGAGAGAGAGAGAGAGAGAGAGAGAGAGAGAGAGAGAGAGAGAGAGAGAGAGAGAGAGAGAGAGAGAGAGGATGGTGGGTGTAGGTGGCGAATGGGTATTATCTGCTTGTGAAAAGGCTGAGTGCACTACGGAATCTCAAGGCGTTTTGAACATTCCTGCATCCCACCTTTGATGTTACGTCCTTCCATAGGCTGGAGGCGAGCAATCCTCGAAGTTTCATTGTGTTCGACTAAATGTCACAATTTTTGTTTGGCCAGTCCGTTTTCCGCCTATAGTATAGGAGCCTGGGGTATGTGACGCGTTTTGGTTGCACGATGTTGTTTGCATGTTTGTGTCTGGCCCAATGTAGAATGGAAGGCAATTTTCTCTTTCGCACTACAACCTCTACCACTCATGTTGATTTCCTTCATTCAAGCAATTAGCTCTTCATATTTTGGAAATTCTTTCTACGCAATGAAATTTGAGATATCCAATTAGAAGAATGTGACGTTATGCATGATACAAAACCTATAAGAATAAAATTATTATGATGTCTTGAAACTCAGGAGTTTTCTGGACTTGCGGTGAAACTACTCATTTCCTAATCTAGCCAGCAAGTCACTGTTTCACAATGCACCATGATCCGTATTGTCTACTTATCACATCAGCAAGAAAGACACTTCTTTGGGAAGGCACTTCTTAGATGGCTTCGACAGTTGTGTTTCACTTTCATCACAAATGCGTGTTCGAGAAAAGAGGAAGAAAAAATAAAGAATTTTCACTCACGTCCACACTACAACACTGCAGCCGATACTAACTTGAGAGTCGCATTGCTTGGGTTAAGTTTTTCGAAGCTATTCGATATTTAAACGATACATAAAGTCTTCAGCAATGTATGAAGATTTGCATTTCTCTTTTTTATGTTACGGCCTATAGCGCCTGTAGGCACACTTGAAGAGTATACGTAAGTGGGAACCGCTGTTCAGCTTCCGCCCATTTGTAGCGCAGGCAATTTTATTTATAGTGGTACCCATATTACGTCCCATATCACTACCCAAGCGCATCTTTGGTGTAACCACCTAGAGCCTGGGTATCACGGTGACATGTAGGTAACTTTAAACCACTCGACAAATGGCATAGCTTCAAAGCGGTATGTGGCGGGATTCGAACCTACACGTGGACGTCTGTCCGATCCCACGCTCACCATCTTATTGTAGTGGATATATATATATATATATATATATATATATATATATATATATATATATATATATATATATATATATATATATATATATATATATATATATATATATATGTCAGTTCTTTCTTGATATAGCACTTCCCAAGAAGCCTTAGTGAGATATCTTAGCATTTACTTTATACGTACGTATGTAAGTATCAGACGGAATTATTGGTACTCTGATCAAATGTATTTGTTATGCAAGTCTTATGGCCAAGATTTAATATTTGATTCATGAACAAAGATCTGATCTTGCATTCCTTATTCTGGATCGTGTGGATCATGAGGCTAATGTCTTTAGCGATTAAGCAGCGGTATTTAACAGGAGACGTATAACCAGTTGCGAGACAAACCAAAAACTTACTATGAACAATGAACACAAAACAATTTTCATTATTTCAGCCTTTGTATAAATATGCCATACTTATCCTCCTTTCCCAGATAAACAGTTCACTAAAATTATGATAGCCGCTTTACCTGAAATGATGAGCTTTCACTCATCCAATATGCCGAGAGCTAATTCATAGAAGCATTTTTAACCAGAAAATGTCGAGAGCCTGCTTCATAATTTGTTGTAAAAACAAGTAACCAATAAGCAAATTATGAACATGGTGCAAATGATAATGAGACACGAAATGTATATCAAATGGTATTTGACGAAAAGCCTAACATTATGAACTTACAAGGATCATTGTTTATTATGATAATAAAATGGAATATATTTAGATGGTAATAAATAAAACTATGTAGGAGTAAATGTGAAAAAAATGGTACAATAAAGGAAATAAAAGATATGGAACCCACGAGGACAACTTAGTAGTACAAGAGATCGTCTCTTCCCTCACTCAGTAATACAAGACTACAATAAATCTGTAAGACGGATATCAAGAGACATCTTGAGGCATTATGAGTGACAAACACCTCTCTTGTCTTGAAGCATTCCCCTTTTGATTCACATCAATTGCATCAGCGAGAGCACCCCGACTAGTGCCGTGACGCCATCCACGGCAGTGATCTGATATTATTCTTGTCATAGAGTAAGTGAAGAGGTATCGGATCATTTCGAAGTCAACATTTACCACATGTGATGGAGTAAAATATAAGAAGTAGACATCAAGTAAAATTATGAATTTGCAGTTCGATAACACTATACAGTCCTAGTGGTATTTAATGCAGGCGTCCAGTCGTGCATGAGCAGAAATTTTATCGTTTGATATGGACTTAGTAGACCTAGCGGTATTTACTGCCCAGAGCAAGTCTTTTTTGCTATTTATCTTTTTTTTTTTTTTCTTCTCCAAGTTTTAAGTTTCTTCTTTTCTGAAATTATTCTTCAGTAGAACGGAAAATAGTACTTTTCAGTACATCTTGTAGTATTTCTATGCATTATAAAAACTGAAAATGCAACCAACCACATACATATATAGATATACTTATAGATCTGTTCCCCTTGATGAGGTTGATAGCAATATAACAATAATCATGATATGAATAATTGATAACAACAAGAACAACAAAAATTATAGTAGTAGTAGTAGAAGTAGTAGTAGTAGTAGTAGTAGTAGTAGTAGTAGTAGTAGTAGTAGTAGTAGTAGTAGTAGTAGTAGTTTCGGTTTCAGTATTCTTTATTCACACAAAAATGTGTACACATGCAATATATAAAAGTAAAATAAAAACTTAAAATACATTCCATATAGTAAAAACTACGCCACCGTTAGTTGCTTTTCATGATCCTCCCAAAGCAGAGGCGCCTCTAGCGTTATGCCTCTGCCAGGTGGTATTATGCTACTTTTCCCTAGAATGATTGCTGTTTCCGTGTCTGTGTGCAGAACGTATAACAGAGGTGATAGTGTCTGGAACGGAGGCTTACATTCCTCATTCTTTTTCTCATCCTAAACATTCTAAACCTTGGTT
>NC_059297.1:19461689-19476689 GCF_017591435.1 Portunus trituberculatus
GACAAGTATTAGTTTTCTCTGCAATATGATTTATCTTCAAGTTTAAACTCTTAATTTCTTTTTTACATCTTATTACAGAGCATCATGTTAACTGGAATATGATATATGTGTGTGTGTGTGTGTGTGTGTGTGTGTGTGTGTGTGTGTGTGTGTGTGTGTGTGTGTGTGTGTGTGTGTGTGTGTGTGTGTGTGTGTGTTATGTAAGAGAGGAAGACTGGCCAAGGGCAACAAAAATACAAAGAAAAAAGCCCCACTCAATTGCCAGTCTCATTCTCTTATCTATTTTTTTTTTTCTTATTTTTACGTCATCATTACATAACTTTGTATTGTCATCATTTAAGACTCGCTGATAACATCTCTTAAACACATGGACAAAAAACATTTGTTCATATTCTTGAAACTAATATTATTTATCTGAAAAGTAAGGAAGGAAAACAAAATTCAGAAACCACAGTATACTTTCAAGCTACATATTAAATAGGTAACATATTTACTTGTTTTTGCATATTTCATGGATAGAATAGGCAACAATGATAGAGATCAAAGCGTCTTATCACCATGGCTACAGTTCCCAATAGACACGACTTTGATGGCATGTTACTCAGCCAGTGTAGTCAGGGACCGGATATACACTAAAAGTTATTTGAGGATTCCGTCAAAGTTCTACGTCATAATGATGCCTAGTTTCTCTGTATACCTTGGTATTATGTTGTTTTATCAGACTGTTGTTACATTATAAGCGTAAACATTGAAGACAATTATACACTGCAAACATGCAATCAGTTATCAAAATCACGTTTGACATTAATTTACTATTTACTAATGTTTCAATTTTCCAGATTGGTTGGGGGCAACTTACAAATCCTTTCGAGCAAAAGACAAATGATTATATTGGTTTGCGTATATAGGCGCACTGAAGAAAACTGACTGATATTAGGTTGGCGGTATTTATTATGCTTAATAGGAGGTGGTGAAATAATTATGTTTGAATTGCCAGCCTCAAGATTCCATTCACATCAGGCCTACATTTAGCAGTTTTAGTATGGAATATACCCACATATTTTCCACTATCATCCTCATCCATAAAATGATTATTAATACTTCACAGCTATACGAATAGACATCTGTAAGGGAACTGGCATTAAGTGCTTTTTTTTTTTCTTATTCATATTATTTGTTGAACCTGGGCAGTAGCCCTCTTGCATGAAAAAGAAAATAAATAAATAAAAACTTAGCACTAACAACCTGGTCCCTGAGTCTAGCCCATTCCTATTTTATAATTAAACTTTCATTCCTGGACCCACTACTTATTGTCTTATGATGATTAATGATCCTAAGAATTTTTCTACTGATATCCATATACCACTTGAAATCCTCTAATAGGTCCCCTCTTAATTTCTGCATTTCTAAGAAATGTAGATTTACGGAATATTTTAATTCCTTGTATCTTTTTTAGTAGTTCGCCTTTGTACCAATTTTATTAGACATATATCATAATTGTGACATGTGGACTAGAACTGTACACCATGATCTGAATAAGGTCCGACCATCGCCAAATATAACTGTAATATTACTTCAGGAATTCTAATATTGCTAAATCCAATACTAATAAACAATTTGTCTTTTTCCCTTCTCCTTCTGGCCTCTATATATCGTTTTGTCTGACAGAGATCAGAGAAAACGATAATTCTTAAATACATATCTTGCTCTGATCCTACCAAAGCCACGTATCGTGTAGGTTCTGTTCAAGTTTCTTCTACATACGCTAAGTACTTTACATTTGTTGATATTGAATCATTTGTCATTAATCTATCTTTTACATAAGCTAAGAACTTTGCATATGATAACATTGAATTGCATTTGTCATCTATCTAGTCACTTGTTTTTCATGCCTAAGTCTGTCTGCAAAATTATGGTATCTGAATCCGACCTTGTTCATTAATCAATCAATTTTTGTGTCTTCCCAAAATTTATTAAGATCGTTGCTAATCTCATTATCTAAATTATTGAAGAATATGAAGAATTGACTCAAGTTAATCTGGCACCACATTAATCATTTAATCGCACTCAGATTTTAAAATCATTCATTATAACTCTGTCACCTGTAGCCTAACTTTGACATTATACAGCCTAACGCCTTTCCATCTAACAAAATGAGTCCTAACCTTTATAAAAAGCGATTGTTCTCTCTCTCTCTCTCTCTCTCTCTCTCTCTCTCTCTCTCTCTCTCTCTCTCTCTCTCTCTCTCTCTCTCTCTCTCTCTCTCCAATTTATTAGTATTTTTATTTTAAACAAACCAAAGATCTTTTTTCACATAGAAACTAGTTAGCGCGTATATGATAAACCAACTCAGCTATCCGAGAAGGCAGCTCCTGATGAAATACTACGTACTTGTGAAACTTTTTAATTGGCTAGACAAGATCTTATGATACTTTCTCATTCTCCTTGCCCTCTCCCCTAAACCATCCTCTCCTCCAGTTTGACAAACTACCTCGGATCTCAAAAAAATAACTTCATGGACAACTAACCTTTAAATATGCGCTACTCTATACCAGTGTGCTTATTTTTAACCGCATTAGGGTACGTAAACATTTCGATTGAGTTGAATAGAACGTGATATAATGTGCACGAATGACAAAACAGAAAAACACAAAGAAAAAGGTGGTTCAATCATCACAGAGACGTATCAGTAGTACATCAGATACTTGTCTTGTACGCAATATGTTTTAAAGGAATATATATATATATATATATATATATATATATATATATATATATATATATATATATATATATATATATATATATATATATATATATATATATATATATATATATATATATATATATATATATATATATATATATATAGAGAGAGAGAGAGAGAGAGAGAGAGAGAGAGAGAGAGAGAGAGAGAGAGAGAGAGAGAGAGAGAGAGAGAGAGAGAGAGAGAGAGAGAGAGAGAGAGAGAGAGAGAGAGAGAGAGAGACCGTGTGCGCTATAGCCGCCCTGTCTTTCAAGTCATATATATATATATATATATATATATATATATATATATATATATATATATATATATATATATATATATATATATATCGTATATAATGGGAATATAAAAAAAAGGAGGAAGAGGTAGTAGACACCCACCGAAACGATAATTTATTCCCAGCGAGGTTCAATAGCACTAGTTCAGGGGGTGCTGTGACCTTTCCATTAAAGCTAGTTATGATCTCGCCGAACGTTTCCCTTTGTGTTTCACAACTCAAGGGGGAGTCACAACTCTCCTTCTTCACACAAAACTACAAGCACTTACCATACACACACACACACACACACACACACACACACACACACACACACACACACACACACACACACACATACACACATCCTTCACTTAAAATTCAAAATTCCAAATGGCGACTCCAAATCCAGTCTCGGAGTCTTCTTCTGGGGACGGGACCAAGTCGGACTGCTCTCTCTCTTGACACCTCCCTCGACTTTTTCTTCATTGATTCTTCACCCTTTATCACTGTTCTCATTTCCCTGTCTTTCAAGAAGTCTGTTATCCAATCCAATAGCTTTCCCTTTAACCCACCTATGTTTTTAATTTTCCATAGCAATTTTTGATGCGGTACTTTATCAAAAGCTTTTTTAGATCCAAGTAGTCACAGTCTGGCTATCCGTCCCTCTTCTGAATGATATCTATTGCTCTACTGTAGAAACTCAATAGATTTGTGACACAAGATCTTCCACTTCTGAAAGCAAATTGTCGTCCAGTTAAAGTTAGGGAGGTGGCAGCGTATTGGATAATGTGGTGAGCGTGGGATCGGGCAGACGTCCACGCGAAGGTTCAAATCCCACTACGTACAGCCTTAAACACTTTGCAATTTGTCGAGTCGTTTAAAGTTACCTACATGTCACCACAGTACCCAGGTTCTAGGTGGTTACACCAAAGATGAGCTTGGGTGGTGATATGGTATCCTCTAATATGGCTACCACTATAAAGAAAATTGCCTGCGCCACGAATGGGGTGACGATGAACAGTGCTTCCTATGCGTACTCTTCCAGTACACCTACAGGCGCCATTGGCCATAACATAAAAAAAAAAGTATGTGACTCTTCTAGTTGTTGCATCCATCTGTCTTTAACTATTTTTTCCGCCATTTTCGCAACCACGCTTGTTAGCTCAATGGTACTTCTTTGTGACCTCCCTTGAGAACTGGTACAGTTTTGGCCCTTTTCCAGTCAATTTCTTTATGTAAGTGGGAAGACTGACCAAGGGCAACAAATATTGTAATAAAAAACAGGCCTACTGAGATACCTGTCCCCAGACAAGTTTGATAAAAAAATAATTAGAAAGGGACTCCGAAGATGGTATAAGAGTTTTTCTTTTTCTTATTGTCAATTTTAGATTTTACGTGAAGAATGTATGTGTAGTTAGATGCATGGAGTTTTGTGTGAAGGAAAAGAGTTGTGTTTAGAGCCCAAGCTGTCCTTTTTATGTTGTGAGACATAAAGGAAAACGTTCAGTGAGGCCACAGCTGATTTTAATAAGTTCACAGCACCCGACAACCAGTGCTATTAGAGGGACTTTTCTTTCCTTAAAGGAACATATTATGATGTTATGTAATATACCTGCCAGCTGGTCATTACATTCCCTCAGTATCCAATTTGACACACCATCTGGTCCTTGAGCCTCACTCACATCCAATGTTTTCATAATCTTGATTTCTTTTACTTCCACATGGATCTTCCTCATTTCCTTGTCCAGGCGCCCTGTTCTTGCTGCTTCAACCTTATTTTCTTTGGTGAATACCAATGGAAAGCAGCTATTCATTATTTCAGCCTGTGATCTTGCATCCTCTTATGTGACATTATCGCATTATCTCTCTATTGTTTGTTTGTTTGTTTGCTTTCATTTTCCAGTTAACATATCTATAAAAGTTTCGGCACACTTTTGCAGCTGTCAACTTTATATATATTCCTTTGTTCCTCTCTTATGATTTGGACATATTAATTTCTTACTACTTTAAATTCTTCCCAATCATTATGTCCTCTTCTTTTCTCCATCTATTCCATGCTACTTCCTTATTTCACTTTTGTTAATTTACATCTTGTTATACCAGTCTACCTTTCTCTCCCCCTCATTGGATCTGATTTTGGGAACATATCTGTTAATCCCTTCATTATAAACGTTCATAACTATATCCCACTTTCCCTGTACATTATTTGCTGTGTATAGTTGATTCCACTCAACTTCTGCGAAGTATCCCCTCAACTTTGTGAAGTCAGTCTTTCCGTGATTATTACTGAGGTAATAGGTATATTGTAAAGTTAGTAGTTTATGTTTCTTTGCTCAATAGATCCCAGCAACTCTCGTCCAAGAATTAGTTATTCACTCATTTATTGTTTGGTTCTGGGTGAATAAAGCTAAATTTTCCTTTTGCCTTTTATTAGCAAAATATATTTCTTATATGGGCAACAATCTTGACACAAGACCGAGGTAAAATCACTCACTCAGTCACTTTCTCGGTGTCACCGCCAGTGTTTCTCCTTTTTATGGCTTAAGTCTTTTCGTGTAACAGGGCTACGTCTGAATGAAATGGTAGCCAATGGAAATCAGATCTCTTAGCTGAAGAGTTCCTGCTCTCGCACCCTAAAATATAGTGTCGTTAACACAGTAATGACGTCGATCCAATCATGAGGCTTCCTGACTATGACGTGCATTACCGCCTACCAATGGGATGTTAATATCTAACGAGCTGAACAAGCGGTAAACTTTATCTGTGTGTACTAAAGACGGTTTTACGACGGGACGTTACGCCTAGCGGGTGACAAAAGTGCCGACACAGCTCCTGGCCTCTGACCCTTATTCACGGTTATACATGCATTCACTCTTGGTTATTCACCTGGATTAGGTCCATCTTTATATATTTATAATGCCTATTACATAATTAAAGGAAAAATATCAATGAGCGTCTTTTTCATTAGCTTAGGTTTGCAGAGCCACGTGTCTCTCCGGGATTTCCTTGACTGACCTCTATCTTGTCTCTAGCAGCTTGTGGGACATTAAGAGATACTACCAAACACTTCTGATATTAACTCTCGAAACTTAGTAACATTTGAAAACAATGTATTTTATAAATAGGTCGAACAAATTACTATAGATTAAACTTTTGCTTAAAGGAAAAGATCATCAAAAATTTAATTACTTGTGTCTACCGGAAACACATCAACTAGATCAGGCACAGCAAAGACTGGTAAGTTGTTATTCCAGCAAGAATGAATTTCTCCTCACCGTAGCTCATAATTCTATGTTGCATGTTGTCTTCCTGGAATGCGTCTCTTGGTCCCTGTCCTTGTTCTTCTTCTCCATATCTTGTTTCTTGGTTTCATTCAAAGCTAATGCAGCTGGTGATGTTTGTTGTTCCTTGGACACTTTTGACTACATTATGCATTTTAACTTAACAGAGACAACTGCAAGTCTTAGTGAACACACACAAATAGACAGCATGCAATCAGGACTGTAAGGGAAGTGAGTACTCGGAACGGACTCAGTGGTCATGTAGTCAGTGCTGAGTTAATAGGAAGATTTAAAAGAATATTAGATAAATTTATGGATGGAGATGATAGATGGAATTAGGTAGCTTTAATCATACATGGACTGCCACGTGTAAGCCTGGCGGCCTCTTGCAGCTTCCATCTTTTCTTATGTTCTTATCATTCAGCTTGTTTCTCAAGTTTTCGCAACAAGAGTGGACCAGGAGTCTAGAATATTTCGTTCATTAATTCATAATTGAGGATGAGGTGAACAGAAAGACATGAAGCACAGATAATTACTTACAACAGAACAGTGATATTATAAAAATAACTTTATTGCAAATTATTGTGTAAGCTTTATTCTCTCTCTCTCTCTCTCTCTCTCTCTCTCTCTCTCTCTCTCTCTCTCTCTCTCTCTGATAATTATTCAGATTTCACTTCCATCACAATATTTATTCTATTCTTTTAAGTTAAAGATATTGTGTACACAACCATACTTATCAGGTTAATACTGCACACCATATCCCTCTCTGTTATCTCTCATTTGACTACCCAGGAAATGACTAGGCTATGACGGGTCAGTAGCTCAAACCCCAACCCACATTCTAGGTTTCTAATAGTATGTAATATTCGTTGTTTAAAGTAGGAACGCATAGTGCTGTGTCAGCTTTCGCTTTACAACTGCTACAAAGCTCATCGCTTTACCGGTATCACTGAGATTCATGAACACCACTGTCTCTGCAAGTGGTTGGATCTCGGGCTTAATTCGCGGCGATGCTTTTACATCGATGACCTACGTCATTGTAAGAGGCATATACGTCATCGTACGTCTAGGATCCGATGTCGTACGTCCTTCATTTTGCGTGTCCATTCTTACACTGGAATGCTCCCAATCGTTACGACAGTCGAATGCAATCGCAGAAAAATGGCCTGTACGACCGTTGCGAGCGTCGTAGTAAGAAAAAACAAATAAATAAATAAAAAATAAACTGCAGTGTGACCCCAACCTAACCACCACGTCATGCAGTTGATCTATAAAGGAAACAAAATAGCTGACATATACAGCACAAAATTTGTTTATAAAGTATGTAACTTTTGTAAATTATTCTGATGACCTTTTCCCTTACATTTGCATATTTTATTTGCTAGATTTCTTAAAGATCAAGTAACAAAATGTTGTGACAATAAATAATCTTAAACATGTTCCACTGATACAACTTGTCTATGGGTTTCACGTTTCCTACCAAAGAAAATAAATAAATAAAAGGAAAAGTGAAAAAAATGGTAAGAAAGCAAATATTATAATAAGAAATTGAATAAATAATAATAAAAAAAAAAACAAATAGTAAACTAACATTTCCAAGGATTCAATAACACTGTTTTAGATTGCCACCACATATGCTTCTAGTCAGTATATAGTATACCTCGCTTTCTCATGTTTCTAGTTTTGATACGCAACTGATCTTTGCACAAACGAGTCCGTGGTCAGTTGGAAAAAAAAAAAATCAGTATTTCAAATATCTTTGCATTTCTGAAGGATCCTCCAATTAGTGTTAACGAAGATGTGATGAATCTCGTATACATTCCTCTCCAACCGAGTCTTGCGTTCTGTTTTGCAGTCTTCTAAAGTTCAAGCATAAAGAAATATCGGCATTCTCGCCATCATATTCTTGCAAACCGACACATCGCTCGAAAGAAGATCTTTCATTAACGAAAATTGGATTCGTCTCAATAAGTAAAAACTATTTACAAAAATATGGGGGCCACTTAGAGCTAATTGTTGCACCATACACAAGGTCTGCCACTGAACATGCCATTATCTTCATTCCTCAAAAGCAAGCATCCTCGTTTCACCGAGACCTACCTTAAGTTTCCTCAGCTTCCCTTACTGAAAGGGAACAACCGGAGACTACTTATATCCAGACATATACACAACTACCACCACCGAAGACTGAGCAACACCTAATGTGAGAGACGGCGGGTATAACTTTTTTCCTCTTGGAGTATACACGGACGGACACCAAAAACTTTGTCTGTCCCACGAGATTTAAAGCGATCTAAGTTGATTTACGTTACTATATTACAAAAAAAAAAAAAAAAAACCTAATATTCCTGTTTCAAATCATATATCATTATGTTAGAATTTTATTTCTTTAATCATATAGCTGTGCATCATGCCACTGAAGGAACAGAATTTTCCGTACTGGAAAATAAAGAAAACCTATTCTTAACACCACCGTCTTTCTCCTCTCTACTCTATAACACCAACTTCACTCAATGGCAGAGCGTTTGTCTTGTACTTCAAGGATTGTGATTTCGGATATGAGAAGAGCAAGAGACGATATATATATATATATATATATATATATATATATATATATATATATATATATATATATGTATATATATATATATATATATATATATATATATATATGTGTGTGTGTGTGTGTGTGTGTGTGTGTGTGTGTGTGTGTGTGTGTGTGTGTGTGTGTGTGTGTGTGTGTATGTATATATATATATATATATATATATATATATATATATATATATATATATATATATATATATATATATATATATATATATATATATATATATATATATATATATATATATATATATATATATATATATATATATATATATATATATATATATATATATATATATATATATATATATATATATATATATATATATATATATATATATATATATATATATATATATATATATATATATATATATATATATATATATATATATATATATATATATATATATATATATATATATATATATATATATATATATATATATATATATATATATATATATATATATATATATATATATATATATATATAATGCTGGGATATATCTGAAAGTTGCAAGGTTGTTGAAGGTCAGCGTGATGGATGAGAAAAGTGATAGTGGTGGGAGCAGGAGTGATGGTGTGTTTCCCGGCCAGTGGGCTGTAAATATTTTACCCCCAACTGGCGGCTGCTTGACATAGTAAATGGTGTGGAATTTTTTTTATAATATATCATATTATATATATATACACATATATATGTGTGTGTGTGTGTGTGTGTGTGTGTGTGTGTGTGTGTGTTATTGAAAGTGATGGCCAATTCAGCATTCACTATTTTCTTGAGGTTATTCTCTTTATTCCTTAAGAGAGTCTTATTCTCTTTAGAAAGACTGTTTATGACCTCTCCATAGATGGTCATTTTGCTAAATCCAGGATTTTGGCTCCTAGAGCCTTCTTCAGTAGCCTTCTCTCAGAGCGTAGGTGAGAATGTGCTGAGCTGGCTGATATATATATATATATATATATATATATATATATATATATATATATATATATATATATATATATATATATATATATATATATATATATATATACTCAATGCTGATTGGTTGAAACAAAGTACACTTATATGAACCTACGACTCCTAACTATGCTATAATGACACTATCTCACCAAGTTCAAAAATATTAAGAGAAAATTAATAATTTGGTAGCTATTTCTGTACCATTTAACTCTGGCTTCTCTTTTACAATAAATAAAGATTCCGCTATCCTAAGGTCTGAGTTACAATATGCCTTATACTTTATGTTGAAGTCCTGATCAGTAAATGCATGATTACATTGTAATGCGTGTTCTCTTATATTCGAGAAACTAGGCTCAGTGATACGAGCATTTGTTCTATACGATACTCCCAAGTGTTCAGAAATTCGAATTTTTAGGTTCCGACAGGTGGAACCAATATACCGTGACATACAGTCCGGACATCTAAAACAATATACAATTTTTGAGCACAAAGGAGTAGGAATAGCATCTTTAAATTTAAATAGAGAACCTATGGTATTTTTATTAACAAAAATAAATCTAAAATCAACACTCGGAACATGTTTCTTGAGTAAGTGAGACATTGTATTACGGAAATGGTAACTAAATTGTCCTGAGAAGGGTAATGTAATGTAGCTACCAAATTAATAATTTTCTCTTAATATTTTCGAACTGGTGAGATAGTGTCATTATAGTATAGTTAGGAGTCGTAGGTTCATTTACGTGTACTTTGTTTCAACCAATCAGCATTGAGTATTTTGTTCAGGCTAAAATATTTCTGTAATAGACTAACTGTTGTACATCATACCTTTAAAATTTTCTTTTTTTCCATTAGCTATGACAGATTAGAATTTTGTACTATATTTTGTATTGGATAGGAAATTGTTAGTGAACCAATCAGATTTTGCCATCTAGTGAGTAGGAGCCTATAAATAATGGTAAGCCAGTCTCACTTCCCACTTACCTGTTGGAGGAACAAGTAGCAGGACCACTGCGTCTGGTCATTTTTTAACGTTTTACGTGTGGTTTTACAGTGCCTTTTTGTACCTGAAGATGGGATATGTACTTTCCCGAAACGTTGTGAAGTGGATATAATGAAGATAACTGTCCTTTATATATATATATATATATATATATATATATATATATATATATATATATATATATATATATATATATATATATATATATATATATATATATATATATATATATATATATATATATATATATATATATATATATATATATATATATATATATATATATATATATATATATATATATATATATATATATATATATATATATATATATATATATATATATATATATATGTACACAGCATGGAAATATAGCTGAAAACTATAGTAATAGTTAGCTCCTCCATCTTTCCTGAGAGGGAGGTGACGTTCCAGGGGGGCGCAGTGAAGGATGGCGGATGAGGCCACAAGCGGAGAATGTAGTGGTTATGGGGTTCCAGCACTGAATTCAGACAGCTGTTATTGTGTTGCTATTGTTTTTAACCACATAGCAATGATTTTCTTCTTCATTTAATAGTGAAATCGTAAGCACAGCTCAAGCTTTAGGGATGTGGTGGTTGCTTTGCGATTTGATACTTGCAGAATCCGTGTGCGCTTTGTGTTCAAGTTGGGTGAGTACTATAGATTTGATTGATTACAAAAGATTTCGAACAGCAAAAGGTTTTAAAATCCTTAGCAGTTGGTTTGATTTAACTTCAAACAATAATTTTACACGAAAATGGTGAGAACAGTATAAAGGCAGAATAAGATGCAATGCACGACTAAGGTAGTTTGTCACAAAGGTATAAACACTTGTGTTAATGAAGTGTGAATGAAATGCAGAGAATGCAAGGTGGAAGTACATCATGATTCAGGTAAGTAAGAAATGGTAACATTTAGAAAACAAGAAAATATAGCATTATTTCACTTATTCTAAATACTTGAAACTCTCAATCAACCACATAAATGTGTAGTATATAAAGAATAAGCATAATGTCTTTCCCTGATAATGAAACTTTATCAAAGACAATATATATATATATATATATATATATATATATATATATATATATATATATATATATATATATATATATATATATATATTTTTTTTTTTTTTTTCCAGTAACTGCCATTTCTGGGCTAGTTCTCCTGCAGACCTCTACTCTCCCAGTCTGGTACAGAGCTTTAATCACTGCATACAGGGATCGTATACTCTCTTGTATCCTATAAAGTCTGGCCACAACTCAGTGTTCCTATGTATAAGCACTGAGTTCACCACTCTGTTTAACTTCCAGCAGAGAAGAAAATTTGCAATAAAGACACCATGTCTATTCATCGTGTAACGTTTCGGGACAAACACAATCACAACTTTATACGAAACTGGAAAAACACTTGATGAGTGTGGAACGTCCTTTATACAAGAGATCTCCGGAGAAAACAGGTCCTGGGCACGTGATACCCTCCTATTTCCGCTAGTTATAACACATTTAGACATCAAACCTACTTAATCTACAAAATCATTAGAGGATAGATTCTAATTTCCTAGTCAATATAAAGAAAAAGTTTAACCATTTAAACTGTAAAACATCAGTCTATGAGAATATAAAAGTAATAAACACCACACCCCAAAAAAAGGGAAGAACGACTATGGAATCACAGTAAGCTGGATGGATAATTCTTGACTGTTAAGATCAGTTTTACATTTATAAATGCATAGTGATTCAGCAATTCTCTATAGTAGAGGACCCAAACCAAGCCTATACATGGGTTCCCTCGGATTCGGTTCTTTACCTCCTTAATGTTTGTAATCTTTTTTTCCGCGTTTGGCATGTCTGTTTTGGCCTCTCTTATCCTATTTCCAAACATACTTGCTGCTTTCGGCCTAGGTTTTCTGTTTTCACCCAACCATGGAATCTAGTATGTGGCTTATGTTTTTCTGGTGAGGAATGTAATGAAATGATTGATGGTATATGTCATTTATGTCACAAGTGAAATACTTTTCGAATTATGTATGACTTTTTTCTTTTGCTTCAACTTATGCTCACCTCTCATTCCCAACGATCTTGGGGGATCTATGCGAAATCGAGGTTTTTGGGTTGGGGAGCATTACATGAAGTAATGTGTATTGCAAAAGACGTCTGAAATCAACAAAATCACATAAAAAAAAACTGAAAATACTTTGATGGCGGGGACGGTGGACACAGCGGTCTAGCTGTTGGTTTATTTACATTGAGCAGCGTTGCCAACGCTACGCTTCCGGCTGTATCCGGTACACCACGGCCCACAAGGAATACAAAATTCAACCCAACCCAATCTAACTTAACCTAACTTAACCTAGCCTTAGATTAGGTTAGATTTTAAGATTGGGTTTTGTTTAGTATCCCTTATGGGTCGTGGTGTAACGGATACAGCATGACGGATGGCGTTGGAAACGCTAATCGATGTAAACAATCAACAGCTGGACCGCTGCATCCACTAGCAGCCGTGTCCATCAAAGTATTTTCAGAGTTTTTTTTTTTTTATGTGATCTTATTGATTTCTGACCTTTTTGCAATGCACAACACTTGATTTAATGCTTCCAACGCAAAACCCCGATTTCCCATAGATGCCCTAAGATCGTTGGGAATGAGAGGTAGGCATAAATTAGGGTTCAAGAATTCATAACTCGGATATATCTATTTGCGACGGAAAACACATATAACTTCAATCATTTCATTACATTACTCACCAGAAAAACAGGAGTCACATTTCTGATTCCATGGTTGGGTGAAACTGCAAATTAACCAATTTATTCTCTTTTTAATTCCATCGTCATGTAATTTAGATATATCATATACACTAATATCATTACTGCTGGTCTTGCCATATTCATTTCGCCTTGGTAACATGCACGCACATATACGTACACACACACACACACACACACACACACACACACACACACACACACACACACACACAAGAATTTTCGGATATATGAAATCGAAAGTGGATGGATTCCAGCATTCACACACACACACACACACACACACACACACACACACACACACACACACACACACACACACACACACACACACACACAAAGAATTTTCGGATATATGAAATCGAAAGTGGATGGATTCCAGCATTTATATATTCTGTAAATATAAGTAATGAAAAACCTTAAAATATTTGCATGCCGCTTTTGATACAAATTAAATACAGCGAACTGAAACAAGCCATTATTAGGAAATCAAAAATAACACACCAATGTTGGCAATATAATAAAACACTAATAATGTTGCAACAAATTACGTTTGGCGTGACCTGTTTTGCCACTTCAGTGATATTAGCGACTATGTAAATAAAGAAACGAACCCTCACTTCCATCCACACACACACACACACACACACACACACACACACACACACACACACACACACACACACACACACACAGAGAGAGAGAGAGAGAGAGAGAGAGAGAGAGAGAGAGAGAGAGAGAGAGAGAGAGAGAGAGAGAGAGAGAGAGAGAGAGAGAGAGAGAGAGAGAGAGAGAGAGAGAGAGAGAGAGAGAGAGAGAGAGAGAGAGAGAGAGAGAGAGAGAGAGAGAGAGAGAGAGAGAGAGAGAGAGAGAGAGAGAGAGAGAGAGAGAGAGAACGAGTCCGTAAAATATGAAAGGAAAAGACGAAATAAAACAGCTCAGACTGCACATGGTAGATGCAATGTTTCTTGATGATGTGATGACAAAGTGCGAAATCATTTCCAGAAACTACATTATTAGTACAGTATATAATCAAGTCAAGGAAATATTTGAACACGTTTAAGCATACAATTGCTCTTTTTTATTTACATAGGCTAGGAAAAAAGATCTTGGTAGGTATTATACTCAAACAATATAATAGCTCCAAGAGAGGGAGTTTTCAAGGATCTAATGATTAGGAAACAATTTTGCTTTACGGAACCTGTGATCTAGAGAGAGAGAGAGAGAGAGAGAGAGAGAGAGAGAGAGAGAGAGAGAGAGAGAGAGAGAGAGAGAGAGAGAGAGAGAGAGAGAGAGAGAGAGAGAGAGAGAGAGAGAGAGAG
>NC_059297.1:19484189-19499189 GCF_017591435.1 Portunus trituberculatus
CTACTCTTAATGATACTCATCATCAGTAAAATGCCTTTCCTATCTAGAAATTTAGTAGAATCTTTGAGACTCTGTGCGTCTTTAGTGAAAACTTAATGTAAGAACGGATGGTGCCTCTTGCCACACATCCTAGGAGTTTATCTTAGCATCACAGTAGCTTCTTTTGCTACAGTATCTGCTAGAGTATGATGGTTCTAAGCACAAAAAACAGGGACCTGAGGCTCTGAAAAGCTCCATTTTTTCATCATCATTCAATTTTCGAAAAGTTGTATATCGGCTTATGCCATGTGAATTGTTATTGTAAAACCAACAACCCCTAGTATAAGCTCTGTATCGTGGGTTTTGATTCTGACCAAGAACATTCATCACAGTTTGTGTCATATTGTTGAAACAATGAAGAATCTCTCTCTGGCTAGTTTCTTGAATTTGTGTCAGTTTACCAATTGCTTGTGCCTCTGTATCACTCTCAGCAGAAGTGAGATGGACTGACGCTTTGGTTTATAACTTTACGCCTTTGTAATCCTTAATTCATCCTCCATACACTCAATAGCACGGCGCTCTCCTGTCAAAAATTGAACTAACTTCTCAAATTTTTCATCATCATCTAACTCCATGGCCTTATAAGTCCATTCTCTTTTCAAATCAGCTGGAAGCTGCCTTTCAATCTACATTAAACTGGATGAATTGGTAATGTCATTGTTTATCAATTTTATTTAGGTCTAACCATGTTTGTTCTACTACACTAATCAAGCTCAAAAGTTTAGACTTGTTTCATTCAGGCACTGGTTTTAAAGCGCAAATTTCTCCTGGACAACTGCCCCCTGGGGAATTGCCCCCAGACAACTTCCTCCTTAGGACATCCAAATGAAAGTTTTAAATTGTAAGTTGTGAGTTATTGTAAGTAGTGAGTTAAAAAGTTAAAACTAAGTTGTGAGCAATACCCTTTAGGAAATCCAACACCTGTTTTTGTAATACCTAACTGGGTTTGGGTTTTGTTATCCTCGTCGAAAAATAGTTTTATGAACTGGGTCTTGCTAGAATTGTAGGTTGTGAGCAACACCTCTTAGGAAATCTAACACATCTCTGTTTTCGTAATCCCTAACTAAGTTTGTTATCCTCGTCAAAAGATCTTGATATTTCTTTCTCTTCAGTGGTCCCTGCTGCCCTGCTAACATTTGATTGATGATGACTTCCTTTAGAGCTTGTTCTTTCTTTAACACCTGAAGAAACTTCCAAATGTTTGGATGACATGCAGAGATATTTGACTGGAGGTGATTATACCATCCTCCCAAAGAGTTGTTCGTACGAGGCAAATCCTCAAGGACACGGTCATGCATGTTCCACATGCTGATGGGAGCGATAGAGATCCTCTTCTGTTCCGACGTACTCTTCCCACATCCTCGAAATAGTCGATGATGGGGTCAGCTTCAGAGGGAGATGCTCCTGCAGTATTTCAAATGCGTTAATAACATCATGTTGTGGGACAAAAGGCCAGAGCAGGGATCATCCGTATCTTCAAGCTGAAGTCTTGATCTGTTTGGTACAACTGTTGGAGACCATCAGTTTCCACTCTTCTGTAAACATTCTGTGACAGATGGTAAAAGCATCCTTTCACTGTCACGTCAGGAAAGGTCTCTTCATTAGCACGCCTTGCAGCTTGTTCATAGTCAATGAGGAAATCGGTTGGGTGCAGTGTAGGGTTGATGACCAAAAGTTCTCTAAAATGCTCTTGATAGGTAGATTGTTGCTTATTGGGCATTAGAGCATACAAACAAGGAATAACTCGATGTGAAGTCAATACATGGATCGAATAAAGCTGGAAGAATAGATCAGGAACTGTCTTGAATGTTACATCACCGAACCACTTGCTTCACTTGTTCAAAAGTTCAATACTACAATTTTGGCTAATTTTAGCAAGAATTAATAACCCACTTCAAAGAAGCCCTTTCATTATTGGATTGTTTTGTGGAATCATAAACCAGAAAACATTGATGAACGTCAACCTTATGTCCAAGCAAATGAAACTATGTATTTTCTTTTAATATTGTGAAAAATAAAGAAAATAGACACATTAGTATTCCCAGGCGCATTTATGTAGCTGTTACAGAATTTCAGACAATCAAGCAAAATAATCCATTGCCTTCTGAATTAGCCCAAGAAGTTATTGGTCGCATCGAACTTCGTGGCAAAAGTTAGCACTTATCAACTCTTCGTTTGTGGAGTTCAGAATCTCTTCACAATAAATTTCTATATATTTTAGTGGACCATTATTACATGGGAATAAAAGTGAGCGAAAGTTTCTGATGAGAGAGAGAGAGAGAGAGAGAGAGAGAGAGAGAGAGAGAGAGAGAGAGAGAGAGAGAGAGAGAGAGAGAGAGAGAGAGAGAGAGAGAGAGAGAGGGTGGCGTTCTTTATATTTTACAGGAATTTTTTCTTTTGTTGTCGTTGTTTTTGCAGGCGGTCTTTCTCTGCTGAAATATGAGTACTACTGCAATTTATGATTTTTTTCTTAGATGGTATAAAATGTAAACTACAAGTAAACTTCCAGATAAAAAAAAAAAAAAGATAACTATGTACTTGGGTAATTTCATTATTTTAGATTTCTTTTATATAATGGACGAAGGTTGAATAAATAAACAGATTGGTATAACTAGATGTGTGAATTAGTATTTTACCAAATTACTAATATAACTAAATCGGGGAATAACTATACAATAGAGTTGTAGGTGGAAATTGAGACAAATATTAATGGTCCACCAAAGCATCGCTACAGAAAATGAATCACAGCCTCTCTGCCAGGCGACACTTAAAAAAATAAATAATAAATAAATAAAATAATAATAAATAAATAAATATTTGTGTACATCACCCAACTGACTACTTTAAGCAGTGATGCCACAAGATACAGGAAGAAGTATTAATAGTCTCTTCATTACTTAAAGTTCTCGATCCATTTCTTGGGAAGAGAAGGTTTTCAGAGCAGCAACAGACAGGCCAGAAGAGACTCGTGGGCGGCCTGCGTTCGTGTTTAGCGTTTGAATGTTTGAGTAAAGCCAACTTTAGTTTTCTCCATGTTTTTAGCCTTATGTCATCTATAATATTGTAAAAATATATATTTCATCACCTATCCATGATTATGTTAATCCATGCACATTTTTATCTCGAGTTTGGGTGTGATTAGACAATTTTATCTACATTAGGAAGGGTCTATAAATAGCCATAGTCTTCACTATTTTAACCACCATATAAAGTTTCTGAATCCGTATAAAATGACAAACCATCATAAATATCAAAACTTGTCATGGTACTGAAGAGCTTAAGAGATGATGCAAGAAACGCTATTAGGAGATTATGAAAGAAACGCACAACACATAAAAAAAAAAAAAGATCGAAAATAAAATCACAGCCATGATTATAGAGTTGGACAACGCTGTTTATCAGTCAGATAATGAAATACCACAAGAAAACGCAGTGTCTTTTTTCTTTATTTCACTTACTTTGTGGATTTTTTTCATATTGAAAAACAATAAAAAAAATATTTCCTTTTATGACATCAACTTTCCTCATCTCAAAGTTGATTTTATAATGATTTATTTTCTTCTTAATTCCTACAGGAATTTAGATTATGTACTGCCGTGATTACTGCTCGTTGATTGGTTGTTTGTCGCTTGAGCCCGGAAATCTGAACGCTACTCTGGGCGCGTTGTCATATTTTATATTCTATTTTTATTCTTAAATACAATATCACTGGAATTAGAATTATGTGCTGCCGTGCTTTCTATTCGTTGATTGGTTGTTTGTCTCTTGGACCCGGAGATCTAAACACTACCCTTGGGCGCGTTTCCTTCCTTATGTATGCCTTGCGAGCAGTATATATTTGACTTGGCAACTTTACTGAAAACGCTTATTGATCATAGGTATACATTATAGAGCTACGAACAGTTAAAGTGCGATAAGAATCAGGCATCTGCTTACAACTCATTTCCATGTTGGCTGGCAGAATAAGTGTCATAAAGCTCAAAGCTGTACCATTCCCTTACTATTAACACGTCTATTGCGCCAGAAATATCATGTACCACGACAGGCAGTCCCCTTTCCTTTACCATTAATCACATTAGGGGCAGAGAGAAGGCACAACTTTCATCAATATAGAATATTACTTTGCACGAAATCTGCGGGAAAAAAATAAGCGAACTCGTATAACACAAAAGTGACATTGCATTAGGAACCCGCCTGGTCTCTCTTAAAGATGAGCATTCACTTCTCGCCACCAAGGGATTCCACACCTTGGTCAACAGCACAACTCAGTTCCTTTTGATACTCACGTCCATGTTATCGCTATCGAATGGATAATTACTCTTAATTCTATATCAGTGTTACTCACACCACAGGAGTTATTGTTTGGGATACTGAACGGTTATTTACCAGGACTCATAGGAAAATGTTTGTTCTCCTTAAAATATGTAGATTAATTGTCCTGTGGAATTAATCATTACATTCTGAAAAAGAAGGGAAAAAATACAAATTCCAGTTGTCAAAACGAGGATAGCCTTAAATAGATGATGTCTTGCTGTTCTATTTGACCTAATACTCATTAAATCACAAAATTATGGAGACTATACACACAAACACACACACACACACACACACACACACACACACACACTCATACTCACTCACTCACTCACTCTCTCTCTCTCTCTCTCTCTCTCTCTCTCTCTCTCTCTCTCTCTCTCTCTCTCCAATGTTTCGGTGTGTAAAGTAATATGTAATTATCATTTATAACGATACTTTCCCCTCTGACGGACAAATGTATACTAATTTTTCTATATATTACTCTTCTTTATGTATACTACAAGTACTGATACATTATATTCTATAACGTTCGGTACAGACCGATTTTTTTTTTTTTTTTCTCACTGGCTAAATCTATTCAGACTTTCAAGTATTATATTTTTAGATATTTTGGAAGGCTAATATGAACAATTATTTTTTTCCGTTTTTAAGAAATATGTTACAGAGATGACCATAGAAGTAAAAAGTTAAAAAATCGGTGATGATGTAATTACCTTATGTCACAATGAACATCTGGCACTATTATACAATCATTAAATCCAGTCACCTGATATCTTCTCATGCTCATGAGAAGATATCAACTCACGTATTTCAAGGAAAAAAAAAAGAGAGAATCTGGAAGTTTCAAATAAAGAGAGAGAGAGAGAGAGAGAGAGAGAGAGAGAGAGAGAGAGAGAGAGAGAGAGAGATTATATATATATATATATATATATATATATATATATATATATATATATATATATATATATATATATATATATATATATATATATATATATATATATATATATATATATATATATATATATATATATATATATATATATATATATATATATATATATATATATATATATATATATATATATATATATATATATATATATATATATATATATATATATATATATATATATATATATATATATATATATATATATATATATATATATATATATATATATATATATATATATATATATATATATATATATATATATATATATATATATATATATATATATATATATATATATATATATATATATATATGATTATTACTAACTTCTTTTTTATTCTTTTCACTTATTTTCATTTATTGATTTATTTACTTTCGGAGTCCGATATGTCGGGTGGTGCGCGGCCAGTCGTCCCTCATTTGTCCTGTGTAAACTTTTCAACCATGTTACTCTGGGTTACCCCCTCGACTAAAAGACATACATCAGTTCCCTCGAGCCTTACTGTCTCTGATCATCCAATCTTGTCCTTCTTCTGTAAGCGTCTCTCTCTCTCTCTCTCTCTCTCTCTCTCTCTCTCTCTCTCTCTCTCTCTCTCTCTCTCTCTCTCTCTCTCTATATATATATATATATATATATATATATATATATATATATATATATATATATATATATATATATATATATATATATATATATATATATATATTTATTTATTTATCTATCTATTTATCTCTCTCTCTCTCTCTCTCTCTCTCTCTCTCTCTCTCTCTCTCTCTCTCTCTCTCTCTCTCTCTCTCTCTCTCTCCGAAATTACTTCGTCCAGTTTTCTAACTTTCCTTTTTACAGACATGTTAATAGATATCTGTTAATCCATTTTCAAGGTCCTTTATGTAATTGTTATACAAATCATTTTATTTCTTGTAATTAAATGCATAGATCAACCATTGACACCTGTAGTGGTAACAGGTGTCTATTGATTATGCCTGAAGTAATTTCTTTTATAAAAATAACGTATCTAGAAAGTTCATCTTGGACAAGCTTACACAGTAATCTGATTATTAATAAACTAAAACCATAATTAGATTATCAATAAGCTAAAACTATATCAGAGTTGTTGATAATCTGTTATCTAAATTTGTTTAACTAATGATATCGAGAGAGAGAGAGAGAGAGAGAGAGAGAGAGAGAGAGAGAGAGAGAGAGAGAGAGAGAGAGAGAGAGAGAGAGAGAGAGAGAGAGAGAGAGAGAGGGAGTGGAATAGGGCGTCCATTCGTCTTGTTATAATATTCTTGTGTTTGCGTGATACAATATAGGCCAGCTCATCAGGTATCCAAGCCATAAAGAGACAGATTATATCAACTATCAATCCTTGTCATAGAAGGAAATATCATAACAGGATGTATGTGCCATTTCTTTACTCCAAATGCAGTTCGTCTCTCTTCTTGTTCTTATATCATGGGTAGAAGCGATTTCATGTTGGCATATATCTCACTGGAGAAGTATAAAAAATAGTATTTTTTTTCTCTACGGGGGAAAACATTTATTTTACTGCCGTATAGTAAAGGTGAAGAATGTACTCTTCCATTATATATTGTCAGAAGTCCATTACTCTTTATGCAGCCAGACAAAGAAGCCGTTGAAAGGAATCTATCTGGGCTATACTTCTTCGCGAATGACGATGCTATATGTTTTGTAGTGCCAGTGCGATCTAATGAATGCACTTACGCAATAAATGTTCATAGCACTCCTGGGTAACCTTCATATAGCTCCCGTAGTGGTCTAAACTCTAAAGTACTGATAATAATACTTGGGAAAATACAACAATTGTATAAATTAAGATAACTAAATTTGTGTTTTTCTTTCTTGGGCTTTCTCTTGCGTCAGACATTTCTAGAACTTTAGCTTCCATCTTTAATATGTAAAACCTTCTTGTATTAGTTTCTGAGCCGTTTAAATGAAAAGAAAATAAAAAAATATGATTTCAAGATAACACCAAAATACTTTGTTTTCCACATCATCTTGATATCTTTGTACGAGAAAAGGTGAACCTTCTAAACTAAGTTAAAATGGAAAAAAAAAATCAGACGATTGGATCACAACTGTCCCAGAAAATATCTTCTGAGCTACATAAGGATAACACAATTTAGCCTCGTTTTGTTATAGTCTTTTATATGATTATTTCTATTGGTGATCAACGTCGTAATTTCTTAAGAGAGATTTTTTTTTATTATTATTCATGAGGGACAACTACCAAAGGCAAACAAAAAATGAATAATAGAAAAAAAAACACTGGAATTGTAGTAGCCATAAAAGATTCAAAAGAGTTAGGCCAAATTCAGGGACAAATGTCTCGACACCTCTCTCTTAAAAGAATTTAAGTCATTGGAAGTTGGAAATACAAAGACAGACAGGGAGCTCCAGAGTTTACCAGTGAAAGGTATAAATAATTGAGAATACTGGTTAACTCTTGTATTAGAGGGTTAGACAGAATAGGGATGAGAGGAAGAAGAAAGCCTTTTTGGGGCGAGGCCCCAGGAGGAGTTGAGGCATCCAGTTTGCAAGATCAATAGAGCAGTTAGTATGGAAATAGCGATAAAAGATAGAAAGATAGAAAGGGATGCAACATTTCGGCGGTGAGAAAGAGGCTGAAGATAGTCAGTCAGAGGAGAATAGTTGATGAGACGAAAAGATTTTGATTCCATCCTATCTAATAAAACTGTAAGAGTGGAACCCCCCAAACATGCGAAGAGTACTCCATACAAGAACGGATAAGGCCCTTGTACAGAGTTAGTAGTTAGAGGGTTGAGAAAAACTGGCGGAGACGCCGCAGAACGCCTAACTTCATACAAGCTGTTTTAGCAAGAGATGAGATGTAAAGTTTCCAGTTAAGATTATGAGTAAACGACAGACCGAGGATATTCATTGTGGAAGAGGAGACAGTTGAGTGTCATTGAAGAAGAGGATAGTTGTCTGGAAGGTTGTGTCGAGTTGATAGATGGAGGAATTGAGTTTTGAGGCATTGAAAACTAATAGATTTTCTCTGCCCCAATCGGAAATCTTAGAAAGATCGGAAGTCAGGCGTTCTGTGGCGAACCTGCGTGATCTGTTGACTTTCTGAAGGGTTGGTCGTCTCTGAAAGGACGTGGACAGATGTAGGGTGGTATCACCAGCACAGGAGTGGATAGGGCAAGAAGTTTGGTTAAGAAGGTCATTAATGAATAATAGAAAGAGAGTGGGCGACAGGACAGAACCCTGAGGGACACCACTATTAATAGATTTAGGTGAAGAACAGTGGTCATCTATTACAGCAGCAATATAACTGTCGGAAAGGAAACGTGAGATAAAGTTGTAGAGAGAAGGATAGAAACCGTAGGAGGACAGTTTTGAAATCCAAGCTTTATGCCAGGCACTATCAAAAGCTTTTGATATGCCTAACGCAACAACAAAAGTTTCACCGAAATCTCCAATAGAGGATGACCAAGATTCAGTAAGGAAAGCCAGAAGATCACCAGTGAGGGAAGCCATACTGTTGATTAGATAGAAGATTGCGAAGTGACAGATGTTTGAGAATCTTCGTATTCAGGATAGATTCAAAAACTTTAGACAAGCAAGAGATTAAAGCTATAGGACGGTAGTTCGAGGGATTAGAACGGTCACTCTTTTTAGGAACAGGCTGAACGTGGGCAAACTTCCAGCAGGAAGGAAAGGTAGAAGTAGATAGACAAAGTTGGAAGAGTTTGGCCAGGCAAGGTGCAAGCACGGAAGCACAGTTTTTGAGAACAATAGGAGGGACCCCATCAGGTCCATAAGCCTTCCGAGGGTTTAGGCCAGCGAGGGCATGGAAAACATCATTACGAAGAATTTTGATTGTAGACATGAAATAGTCAGAGGAGGAGAGGGAGGACAAGCCCAGAATCATCCAAGGTGGAGTTGTGAGCAAAGGTTTGAGAGAAGAGTTCAGCTTTAGAGACAGAAGAGATGGCAGTGGTGCCATCAGGATGAAATAAAGGAGGAAAGATGAAGAAGTGAAGTTATTTGAGATGTTTTTGGCTAGATGCCAGAAGTCACGAGGAGAGTTTGAGTTTGAAAGATTTTGACATTTTCTATTTATGAAAGAGTGTTTGGCAAGTTGAAGAACAGACTTGGCATGATTCCAGCAGAAATATAAAGTGCATGAGATTCAGGAGATGGAAGGCTCAAGTACCTTTTGTGGGCAACCTCTCTATCATGTATAGCACGAGAACAGGCTGAGTTAAACCAAGGTTTAGAAGGTTTAGGTTGAGAAAAGAATGAGGAATGTACGCCTCCATGCCAGACACTATCACCTCTGTTATGCGTTCAGCACAAAGAGATGGGTCTCTGACACGGAAGCAATAATCATTCCAGGAAAATCAGCATAATACCTCCTCAGGTCCCCCAACTGGCAGAGGCAAAACGCCAGAGGCACCTTCGCTTTGGGGATCCTGGAGGAGGATAGGACAAGATACAGAAATGAGATTGTGATCGGAGGAGCCCAACGGAGATGAAAGGGTGACAGCATAAGCAGAAGGATTAGAGGTGAGGAAGAGATCAAGAATGTTGGGCGTGTCTCCAAGACGGTCAGGAATACGAGTAGGGTGTTGCACCAGTTGCTCTAGGTCATGGAGGATAGCAAAGTTGAAGGCTAGTTCACCAGGATGGTCAGTGAAGGGAGAGGAAAGCCAAAGCTGGTGGTGAACATTGAAATCTCCAAGAATGGAAATCTCAGCGAAAGGGTAGAGGGACAGAATGTGCTCCACTTTGGAAGTTAAGTAGTCAAAGAATTTACTATAGTCAGAAGAGTTAGGGGAGAGATAGACAGCACAGATAAATTTAGTTCGAGAGTGACTGTTGAGTCTTAGCCAGATGGTGGAAATTCGGAAGATTCAAGAGCGTGGGCATGAGAAAAAGGTAAGTCGTTGCACATAGATGCAACACCCAGCTTTAGAACGAAAATGAGAATAGAGAAAGTAGGACGGAGCAGAGAAGGGACTACTGTCAGTTGCCTCAGACAGCTGTGTTTCGGTGAGGAAAAGAAGATAAGGTTTAGTAGAAGAGTGGTGGTGTTCCACAGATTGAAGATCTAAGACCGGGAATGTTGCAGAAGTTAATGTAGAAAAAGTTGAGGGAGGTGTCAAGACATTTGGGTGGCTAACGAGAGGACATTTTTGGACCCCTCCCCAAAAGGGGACTCTGAGGCTGGATTTGGAGTCGCCATTGTTTTTCAATTTGGAATTTTAAATGGTGTGTGTGTGTGTGTGTGTGTGTGTGTGTGTGTGTGTGTGTGTGTGTGTGTGTGTGTGTGTGTGTGTGTGTGGTAAGTACATGTAGTTTTATGAGAAGTAGGAGAGTTGTCCTTATAGAATAGGCTGTGACTGCCCCCTCGAGTTGTGAGACACAAAGGGAAACGTTAAGCGAGATCACAGCTAGCTTTAATGGAGAGTTCACAGCACCGCCTGAACCAGTGATATTAGACCTCGCTGGGAGTAAATTATCGTTTCGGTAGATGTCTACTACCTCCTCCTTGTAAATAATTATAATAATGAAATAATGATAATAATCATGCTTATTATAATTTTCTGTTTAATATCAAAGATTTTGCTCCAGAAACCTGGCATCCATTTTTTTTTTTTCCCTCTTACTTAAGAAAATATATCTTTATAAACCTTTCATTTTCATCCAAGACGAAATACGTGCTTGACTTCCTGAGAAATAAATGAAAACCACTAACACTTCAGTCTACTGATCTTCCAAAGCAAGTCGAGATTTCGATGAAAAATCTTGCACCCAGGCAGGTCATAAATATACGAATTATATGAAAGTACGACAGAGAATGGTGGAATTTAGGATAATGTCCTAAGACCGGTACCTTCAAAGGTTTTGACATCATGATGGGTTTTCTCGCTATTTTATGTTTCTTTAGACAATTTAATAAAGACTACACATCATTAATGGATACACACACACACACACACACACACACACACACACACACACACACACACACACACACACACACACACACACACACACACACACACACACACACACACACACACACACACACACACACACACACACACACACACACACACACACACACACACACACACACACACACACACACACACACACACACACACACACACACACACACACACACACACACACACACACACACACACACACACACACACACACACACACACACACACACACACACACACACACACACACACACACACACACACACACACACACAAACAAACACACATTTGATTCTCGTATCATAGAACTGAGTATTTAGAAAATACGGACATTCAAGCATTTCAGAGATGTATAGCTTTGATTTTTTTCACATTTCTATACTTCAGATTAATTGGGCTTGTGAATCCTTTATACCTACTCCTTGACCAATGTTATAATTTGAAGGTAAATACAACATTATGTAGTCTGTTACGTAATAGTTCTAATAATGATAATAATGATGATAATAATAGTAATAATAATAACAATAATAATAATAATAATAATAATAATAATAATAATAATAATAATAATAATAATAATAATAATAATAATAATAATAATAATAATAATAATAATAATAATAGTAATAATAATAATAATAATAATAATAATAATAATAATAATAATAATAATAATAATAATAATAATAATAATAATAATAATAATAATAATAATAATAATAAACCGTTCAAGTGCTGTAATATACATATGGCGAGGAATTATGCTTATATTATTGTGAGTATCGATGTATGTACGCATTATAACATGGGATAGATAAAACATTAAAGGGAGTTATGTAATTTCGTTCTAAAAACATAACCTGCAAATTTAGGCAAGCACATTATTTTAAAGATAAAAACATAGTCATAATCTATTATGCACAACTGAATGTAACGACTATAATTTGAAATTAATTGATAAATTCAAATTAATCACCGTCACAGCGAGATTATACAAGGGTTGCCAAGACTCACAGAAACACCCTCACACCTGAAGGGTCTGATGTATGGCTCTATTCTCTACACTCAGTCTACAGGCTGCCTACCGCAAGACCTACAGAACGAACGTGAATTATATTAGCTTATGAATCTTCGGGGCTCGTAATCCTGCCTCGTAGTTTACTTTGCCACCTCATAAAATGAAACTTTCTTATCGGTTTCCAATTAATTTGAAACTTTCCTCGTCTGCCTTGCACTGCACCTCCACCGGGTCAGTTATCAGAGGCAGCAGGATAAAGCCGCCACATTTGTTACGGGAAGTGTAATGTGCAGCCAAGCTCTGAAGATCCGTTTTAGCCTCAGAATACACACACACACACACACACACACACACACACACACACACACACACACACACACACACAGCTGGAGCATTGAGGAGGACTTGAGTGAGGGACACTATATGGCCCTTTCCGCCGCTTGCCACCATAGTATTTAGGCTACTAGTCTTGGTCGTCTTTCTTTACTGCTTCTTGTTGACTTCAACTCGAGTTGAAGTTGAGAAAGATCGTTGCACTCGCCAGAACGCGGCGTATTGCTCCCTGTCATCTAACTCACCAGAATAAAGTTTCCAGGAATCAACAATTCAACCTCTTTGCGGATCTATATAGATCTATTACATTGCAAATAAACATCCTAATTAACTAGTACCTAACTTAACTAACCACAGCACACATTTGAAATAATATTTCATAATATGCCTATATCAGACTATACCATACAATAATAATACAACTTATACATCTGAACCTTATATTACACAGCAATAGTTTACTTTAAGGAAATTCAAAACAGTTACACTATGTAAGAAACTATCCTAAGTAATAAATCACAGTAAGTAAGAACATAAATTACATAAGTAATCATCAGAAGAAAAAAGGTTCTCTAACTGTATCACAGCAAAGAGGAACACCAAGAGCATGAACATAGGCGAATCTTGGAGCATTAACACGAATATCCATGAGATGAAAATAATAGCATCATTACTGGCTGCAAAATAAAGGGAATAGAATGAACTTTGTAGCTGTGTATAGCAGTAATTATATAAGTAAATATCATCCTGACGTCCTTCACACTCTACTGACACTCTTCACAGCGTCCCTTCATATATCATTAATTGTTTTCCTTGAGGTGTTACAAGAGAAAGGAGCCATAAACAACATTTTATTTTCTTTACCACTTCGTTATTGACACCAATAATTCATCTTCTGTGAAGCTTGGCTTCTTCCTCTTTTTTTTAGGCTAATCCACACAGCATACCATTCTCCATAAAAGATACAAATTCTCCAACAAACAGTAAATGTGCAAACGCTGGGCCACCAACTCTTATCACATAATGTGTCTGACCGTCTGTTTGTTTATCCCTGTGTGGCCAGCTGGTATTGCTGGTTTGTGATTGGCTCGTATTTCCCAAACTCATCTTCTTACGGCCACTGTGATTGGCTTCCGTGTTAAAAGTTAAAAGGCGCGTTTCGATCCGGGGCACAAAAGGTGCTTTTGCGATGCCTATGTGAATCTGAGATGGCGGAAGGGCGCTTTCGACCTGACGTTGCCAAAGGCGCCTTTTGTCGAAAGGCGGTTTTCGCCAAGGCGCGTTTTGAGTATGTGGCCCCTGGACATCTACGAAAAGACGTGGATAAATGGAGGGTGGTATCATCGGCGTAGGAAAAGAAGTTTGGTTTAAATTATTGATAAATATAATAGGGAGAGATTGAATAACAGGACAGAAACCTGAGGAACACCATTATCATCAGATTTAGGAGAACAATGGCCGTCTGCCACAACAGCAATAGAACGGTCACAAAAGAAAAAATTAAAGAGAAGGATAGAAGCCACTGGAGGGTACTTTAGAAATCAAAGCTTTCCGCTAGACTCTATCTAAAATTTTTCATTTCTAAGACAACAGCAAAACTTTCACCAGGTACGGCAGCCTTAACGGAACCCATACTGGCGATCACAAAGAATGTTGTAAAGTGATAAATGTTTAAAAATCGTCCCATTAAAGACAAATTTGAAAGTCTAGATAGGCAGGAAATTCAAGCAAGAGAATGTTAGTTCATAGGAAGAGAAAGGCTTCTCTTCTTTTAAACAGGCTGAATGTAGGCAAAATTCAAGCAAGAAGGAAAGCTAGATCTTCATAGAGTTAGAAGAGTTTGACTAGGTAAGAAGTAAGCAGCATGCACGGAGTTAGTTTCGAATGACAATTAATAGAAGGAACCCTATATGTGTGTGTGTATATATATATATATATATATATATATATATATATATATATATATATATATATATAGAGAGAGAGAGAGAGAGAGAGAGAGAGAGAGAGAGAGAGAGAGAGAGAGAGAGAGAGAGAGAGAGAGAGAGAGAGAGAGAGAGAGAGAGAGAGAGAGAGAGAGAGAGAGAGAGAGAGAGAGAGTGTCGCATACTTAATATCTGCGCCTTGACCTTTCGTCCTATCGCTACGTGCTTGCTAATCTTAAGTAGTAATCAATATTAAACGTTTAAGTATTACAATTCAAAATGTATGGCATTTGCATGGTATGTGATATGTGTATTTTCTATTAACTTCAGTTAATGCAGCGATATATCAGTGAAAAAAAAGTCTGGCCTTTAAGTCAGCGATGACATAACTAGAACACTTC
>NC_059297.1:19504189-19521689 GCF_017591435.1 Portunus trituberculatus
AAACCACTTCCAGGACTGAAGACCTGTTGTTTTTTATGAGTATTGCGCTGCTCGGCCCTCGGCATATACAAATGATGAAACACTGGTGACCTATAATACTTCCCATCAAGGAATAAATCTCCAAACTCTTCCACTATGCTGCTGTGTTTACGTCTTGACCACAGCGCTAGCTCAGGCGACTGATGTGTACGATAACTTCTCCCAGGGATTGAGATCACAGTGACACGGTCGTCTGGCACCACCGACGGTGTCCTCAGCACTGTCCTGTTCAGCGTGAAGTCAAACATGTTTGGCCTTGCGGTGACGCTACTGAAAACGCCTAAAGCTTCACTGACGAAACGCGAGAGGAAAATAATACTCTTCAAATATCTAACTTAGGTAAAAACAATTGTATTGATAGTAATAAACATAGAGGTATTATATATATATATATATATATATATATATATATATATATATATATATATATATATATATATATATATATATATATATGTATGTATATATATATATATATATATATATATATATATATATATATATATATATATATATATATATATATATATATATATATATATATATATATATATATATATATATATATATATATGAACTTATCATTAAAGCCAGCTGTGAACTCACTGAACGTCTTTCCCTTTGTGTCTCACAACACAAGAGGGCAGTCACAGCCTGCCGTATAAAGACTAGGCTCTTCCTTCGCACAAAACTACATGCACGTAGCTACACGTACATTCTTCATTCTAGATTTAGAATTAGAAAATAAAAAATAAGATGACTCCTTTACCAGACAAGAAGTCCGCTTTCTTTTTCACTTTTAAGGGACCGGCACCTCAATGGGACTTTTTTATATATATATTTTTTTATATATATATATGGCTATATATGTCCCATATATATATATATATATATATATATATATATATATATATATATATATATATATATATATATATATATATATATATATATATATATATATATATATATATATATATATATATATATAGCAATATATATATATATATATATATACTATACTATATATTGATGAGATCGCTGCCACTCTCCGAAGATTATTTCATATGCGGGGCGCTGTTGGAGGTGATGATTGAATACTTGTGATGATTTAATTTGATCGCAATAGTGCATAGTCTTTTTTTAAGATGAACACTTTTCTATTTAGAAATGTAGGCCAACCAGCCGATTATTCCCTGCCGTTACGTGTGACCGTGTTCTGGCTAGCAGGATTCGGTCGATTCTTCCAGCGACTAGCATTTCCAGCCACAAATTGACACGTGTGAGGCTCCCTTAAGGAACGACTGCACAACGCCGTGCTGCATACTCCTCACCGGGTCCGATCCCATATTGCACGACTCTCGTCCCATCGCTAAGTTGTAGGCATAAGCCAGTGTGAACAGGCCTCATCTGTAGCAATCTATCATTATGCGGCAGATAATGCCACACCATGAAGCTAAGAAGTGTCACGTATATCTCCTGCAGCTGCTCTACCAAAGTAGACAGGCGGAGAGGTGGTCTTGCCGTTTGAAATCAGGTCATCGATCTTGTCCACTATCTTGTGCGGTGTCATTATTTTTTATTGATTCTATCTATCTACTTTTATTTCCAGAAATTATGCGTTCAGTTTGATACTCTCTACAAAGGATTAGTAATATACATGTATATGTTACATGTTATATACATGTACATGTTGTTAGATCAGCTCTACCAACAATCATTCGTTGTTAAAACGCAACCGCCTCCTGGGTCAGGAAAACCAAAAGGGAGCTGTATTCTGGCAACGTCAATTCATTGAGATCCATTTTGAGCCTTTACCATAGGGTGATTATAATTCCTGTTGAAATTAACAGTCCTGGGAATAAATTGCAACTTTGATGACATAATTTTTAAAGCCAAATTCGATACTAAAGTGACGAAGAATGAGTTTAACTTTTTGTTTCCTTGGCTAGGTAATTTGTGAATGTAGCTGTTCACTCAATGTGAGCAGTACTGATGAATTATGATCCAATTCTGTGCCATAAAACTCTTAGGTCCAAATGTAAAAGATTTAGACTAATATGTCTTATCAATTATTTCAGTTATTAGAGGCTAGTAAATTTGCCCCACTAACTCATTCAGCATGGAGGGGTTAGCAACAGCATCCGTCCAAGTAAGACATTCTGGGACATATTTTCGTCGGGAACACTGGTGGAGGCAGCGATGTAATGCTAAGATTGATATGCTCTATCTCTATGAAGGCTTTTTCTATTTTGTCTCTTTCGTTGATCTCCAAGATAACCTGCGTCACTCATCCGGTAAAGCAGGAGACGTCGCCTAATGTGAGCAAGGCATACTTTATACAGGGA
Organism: Portunus trituberculatus; assembly: GCF_017591435.1. Classification (NCBI taxonomy): domain Eukaryota; kingdom Metazoa; phylum Arthropoda; class Malacostraca; order Decapoda; family Portunidae; genus Portunus; species Portunus trituberculatus. The sequence continues at coordinate 19,506,577 of NC_059297.1, forward strand.
GGATTGAGATATCTAAGATTTCTATTTATACTTTTTGTCATAATTATTTCTTTCTCCTTTTCATCCATACTTAAGCTTTTTGTTATTCTTAAACACCAATCCCTCTTCTTAACGTTTCAAGCTCTATTAGCTTTAGTCAACACGTGTTGTACTTTTCTTTTGTATAACATATTAAAAATGGAAAACCATCACTGGGAAGAGAGCATATGAAACATGTTTTGATATTTGGCATTAACACGATAACACTTTCAATTTCATCAAAAGCTTCACGAGCAATATTTGTATATCTATAATCACTGTTTTCCAATGTATTAGATGCAAGTTCTGAAGCGCTAATTATCTTCCTATTTCATATGCTAAAGCAAGTCTCCACTGAATATCTTTTTGGTGAGTTGCAAACCCAATAAACTCATATCTATCTCCAGACAAAAGTGCAAGTCCATTAATTGCACGTCTGCAAGGTATTCATTGCATTGAGGCATCGCGCATCATCCACGGGACAAGGTCAAGCCTCACTTAAAATGAATTCCTCATTCCTTGCTGGGAATCCAAAATAATGAGAGAGAGAGAGAGAGAGAGAGAGAGTGTGAGTGTGTGTGTGTGTGTGTGTGTGTGTGTGTGTGTGTGTGTGTGTGTGTGTGTGTGTATATATATATATATATATATATATATATATATATATATATATATATATATATATATATATATATATATATATATATATATATATATATATATATATATATATATATATATATATATATATATATATATATATATATATATATATATATATATATATATATATATATATATATATATATATATATATATATATATATATATATATATATATATATATATATATATATATATATATATATATATATATATATATATATATATATATATATATATATATATATATATATATATATATATATATATATATATATATATATATATATATATATATATATATATATATATATATATATATATATATATATATATATATATATATATATATATATATATATATATATATATATATATATATATATATATATATATATATATATATATATATATATATATATATATATATATATATATATATATATATATATATATATATATATATATATGTGTGTGTGTGTGTGTGTGTGTGTGTGTGTGTGTGTGTGTGTGTGTGTGTGTGTGTGTGTGAATCCTTATAGAACCTTTTTCATATTATATCTACGTCTCAGGTAGAACTAAGAGGAGATGCCCGTTGGTGATGTATATTTTCGTGATCCGTGATTGCATTAAGGATCTAATTTTCTGCTTGCTCCTCCGTTTATTGTGGAGGTTGATGAGTGGCATTATTTGAATTTGTATGTTTTATGTGAAAATATGGTTCTATGGAAAACACATCATTTCTATAATTTTGTACATAACAAATAAGGCATAACAAAAAGCAATCACGATGAGTTGAAGTTTTGTATAATCATCAACTTTTTGCAAATCTCATATCATACTATTAATACCATCACACACACACACACACACACACACACACACACACACACACACACACACACACACACACACACACACACAACCATCAGTAACCGTCATGGCTTATTCTTTACTGGAGTTCATTAACACATCGGCAGGTGTAAAAGTGAATCAGAAATATTTATGAGGAAACGTCAAAACGTAAATAAGTTATGCAAAAGTGAATCATCCTCGGCACAGCTTCAAGAGGAAAGCACCATTACCACTGCACGCACCGCCATCTTCGCACACTCTTTGTAGGCTGCATGCTATACTGGCAGACCCCGAGAACTGGAGCATCCCTTGCAGTGTGAGTGGTGGTCCTCCTTACTCTGCCCTCCCCTTACAGCCCTTTCCTCCGGCATGTTGGGTTTACATTTCTGGCCCTCCTCCAGACCTTACTTCCTTTATTTATCATTTTGACACCTTCATCCATTTTCACGGCAGAAATTTTTGCGACAGTAATACCACGATGGATGTTGGTGCTGTAATGATGCATAAGGAAGGCGAGGCAGGTCAGAAATAATGAGAAGCGTTTTGTTAATGGCGCCTCCCATCATTCATTTTAACGTTCGTTTACTCTTCCATCTTAACAACTAATGATGAGAGAGAGAGAGAGAGAGAGAGAGAGAGAGAGAGAGAGAGAGAGAGAGAGAGAGAGAGAGAGAGAGAGAGAGAGAGAGAGAGAGTCTTATTTCAGCAAGATATTCTTGTTTCCTTTATTTCATTTGACTTGTTTCAAAACAGTAATAAAGAAACAAAAAAAGCTGTTCTATAGACTGCAAACCCATTAATTACTTGAACTGCAATCCTGACTATTTGTTTTTCCTCATAGCCTTCTACGATGCACTAATTTTCTGATATTGCAGAGAACCACCAGCAAAGCCCGCGGATTATAGAGGCAAAGGATGGCTCCTGTGAACCAAAGCAAGACTGAATGCGAGTCCCAGAAATGTTTATGAAGACGATGATGAATGAATTATTAACAAGGGTATAAATTTTCTTCAAATGTCAATTCTGACTTATTTTAAAGGTATCTGAGAGTCAGGTGATAATCCCTCAGTTAGCATCTATCTATCTGGTGTCTTCTCATATATGCCGAACCTGTCTGCCGAAACTTTTCTCATTTCCTCTGAAGTGTCTTCATTAGGTTTGCAAAAGACTTCACCGCCTTTGTTATGCGCTTCTCTACACATCCATCGCGTCGCTCTCCACTGCTCACTTCAGCCTTCCCTCTCCTCTTCGCGGGCACACTTGTTGTGAACCCTCTTTCAAATATATGACTTCCACCCTCAACAGTTTCCCTTTATTTCTTTTCATTCTGATATCGTGCTGTCACAGGCAATATATTATTTTATATATATATATATATATATATATATATATATATATATATATATATATATATATATATATATATATATATATATATATATATATATATATATATATATATATATATATATATATATATATATATATATATATATATATATATATATATATATATATATATATATATATATATATATATATATATATATATATATATATATATATATATATATATATATATATATATATATATATATATATATATATATATATATATATATATATATATATATATATATATATATATATATATATATATATATATATATATATATATATATATATATATATATATATATATATATATATATATATATATATTTTTTTTTTTAACTAGTCCGTTCATCCAGAATCCAGGCCGAAACTGTTCGGTTAGCCTGCCACCCCGCCGCCACTAAACCTTCTCGACACTTAAATTTTCTTCAAGTACATTTATTTTTCTTCAAACTATAAACTTGTACATGTATTGAGTTGAGTGAAGAAAAATAAATGTACTTGAAGAAAATTTAAGTTTCGGAAAGGTTTAGTGGTGGCAGGGGTGGGCAGGGCTGCCAACCGAACTAGCAGTTTTGGCCTGGATTCTTTGGATGAACGGACTATAGTGCGTGCTTCTGCTGGATTCACTATCTACCCCATATTGCTCTTCTTCGACAATTCTCCCCTTCACCTAATCATAATCATCATCAATCATCACTCCCATCCATCTAAAATTAAATCACGATCACTAGCACCATTCATAACACATTGCCAACACTGCCCATAGCCAATAATAACCACGCTATTTCACTCCACCTAGTACATAACCACAGCCATCACCATCACCACTATCATCAACACTACTACCACGAAAATGTATAAATCTTTAAAGAACTGTCGATCAGTAAAGAATATTTTTTTAACCTCTCAATATCGCCACTACATAATACGTAATAAGCGGAGAGGGAGGAGACGAGAGAAATGAAGAAAAGTAAAGAAGAAAAGATGAGGAAAAGGAGGAAGGAAAAGAAGGAAGGAGGAAGAGACTAGGGAACGCGGGAAAGGAGGAAGGAAAAAAAAGGAAGGATAGAAGACGAAGGAAAGACGGAAAGGAGACTACGGAACGAGAGAAAGACAAGGAGATGAGACTAGGAAACGCGGAAAAGAAGGAAGGATAGAAGACGAAAGAAAGAAAGAAGGAGAGGAGACTACGGAACGAGGGAAAGGAAGGAAGGAAAAGAGACTATACGGATCTGGAGAAAGGAAGGAAGGGAAAAAGGGAAAGGAGGAAGGAGAAGAGAGGACAGGAGAGGAGAGGAGATAAGGGAAAGGAGGATGAACGAGAAAAGAAAGAGGAAAGGAGGACGATGGAAAGTAGAGGAGGGAAAGTGGAGAAATGAAAGGAGACTAGATAAATGAAGGAGAGTAAGAAGATAAAGAAGTTAGGAATAAAGAGAAGGAAATTTTAGGACGAGATACAAAAATAGGAGCACCAAGAAAATGCCTATCTACTAAAGGAAAATTGTTACATTGGAGAGAAGAAAATTAACACAGAGATATATGTAATGAGAGCGAAGAATGGAATAAAGGAAAAAGAGACAACACATGAAACTGTACAGAGCAAAACTAGCCAACCTCTGGGAACGAAAGCTGTAGGGAAAAGGAAATAAGGACGATGAGTGAACATAACCATGAGGTACCTGTTGTGAAGGGGAACTGTCAACGATACAGGAGGATTAGAGGCAATAGAAAGGTAAAAATGAGAAAGGGAACTGGGAAGTGAGTTGATATTTTGTAACCAGTGAAGGAGCGAACGAGCTACAGGTAACAAAAGCAATGAAGGGACAGGATAGAATTTGATTTTCACGAGAATACGGGTAAAAGCAGAAAAAAATAATTAGCATTGATGATAATCTCGAGTAAATGAAATAACGCACATAGGTACAGAGATGCACACACGCCAGTTACATAAGCTACTCACTATCGTACTTTTGCTTCTGGGAGAAAAGTCATAAGATAAGTAATGGAAGAAAATGAAGGAAAGTAAAGTCACAAAAAAATAATGCGTGATATACGTGATAATATTATTAATCTTTGCCATAAATTAAAAGAAAATCAGATAAAAGGAAATGCGAAAGGTAGGAGACAAACCAGCCAAAGAAGAAAGAATGCAGAACTGTACAGATTCACTGACAGGGAATGAAGAGGGCGTGGCAGCGAGCAGAAGAGGAAAGAAGAGTGTGGAGGAGGGAATTAAGGGAGAAAGGAAGGATCGACTGAGGTAAACAAGACCAACACCGGATTTTTTTAAGAAACCAGAACTGAAAAGAATTTCTGTGCTGCGTCTGAGAAGTTTCATTCCACGCGACGACACACACACACACACACACACACACACACACACACACACACACACACACACACACACACACACACACACACACACAGTTGAAATCAAAGGTGAGAAAGGTATTTACCCACACGTTATGCTCTCACCACAGGTACACCGTTAATGGCATGGTACAATAACGAGAGACAGGTAGACGCACGAGAGTCTTGAACTCACAGCCCTACTGGTAAGTCTTCTGAAACGCTGTTTCTGTGACGTCATCCACTCGCCTAGCCAGCTCTGATCGCGATAGTCTGCTACTCAATAAATCATGAATAATTAATATAAAACTTTTTCTTTTCATGATCCATTAGATATGCAGTTGAAAATTAAATATGATACCCATTAGTGATTGAATGTTGATGATATTTCATAGCGATAGACAAGATATTGTACGGATAAGGACATGTCAGATAGCCTAGTAGATGTGGCTCAAAAACATTGTTAGTGGATTTTTCAAGCCATATACATTATGCATAATTGCATAATGCACATTGATTTCCTCTGATCCTCTTCGCCTTCATGTACCTTCGTCGTCTTCCTCAGCACCTCACTGTTCTCTCTACATATAAAACTACAAGAGGCTAAAGGCTAATGCACGTATGAGTCTAAAGGCGATCCACACTATACAGGACGGTCACGCTCTGTTTACGGTGCTGTCACATACTAAATGCATTTCAGTGGGGACCGTAAGCCATTGAAATGCATGTAATATGAATGGACCGTGAGTGCATACCGCTATTTAAACGTGGCAATCCATTCCTTTAGCTTGCATCGGCCCTAAACTATTCACACTTCATATAGGTACTTTATTCTTGAGTGTAAACCCATGGTACAATAACGAGAGACATCAAAAGTTATTGTACCATGGTACAGTCAGTAGCCTGTAAGGCTGGCATAGCCTGTAAATTATGGACTAGGTCTAGGCTACTAGTAGAACTAATTTCGTTCATTAGGCATAAGCAGATTATACAATTTCTAATTTGGAGTGTTGAAACTGATCAGATTTAGCCAGTAAATCTAAGTTTCCTTACCTGTATTTTCTGCAGAAAGGCCACTTCCATTATCGTGTCCACGAAATGGCAGATTTTGATCAGGGACTGCCTCAGTTTTAGATCCCTCCAACTCCTTGGAACTGGGGAACCTAATAACTCATATTTCAAATTGCGCTTAATTTGGGCGGAACTAAAATGTTGCTCACAAATCACGGCATTATTTACGTTTACTGTGTCAGCACGATAGCATTTTTGGAGCCACTGTCTTGCGATGGTCTTGTTCTTGGGGAATTTATAATATTTAAAATTACTAGACTTGGCAGGCGTGCATCCATACACTGCACAAGGTCTAGCTTTGTCCATACTAACAATAAGAAATTAATATTAAGGCACATGAAACATACAATCCAAGATCAAATTCTGCTACACGTGTATACTCACTCGAAGATATGGAGTTGTTTACACGACCGGATGACGTTACTGAGTCAGCTGGTGGTTCCAATAATGTTCTCGTGCGTCTACCTATCAAAAAGTTATTGTACCATGGTTAATGGCATCTAGCAACCCTAGATGCCTGAATACAACCTGCCGTTTCGGTACCTCACACGCACACAAAACACGTACCTACTATAATGATGTAGCGTGAAAATCTAAATTCTTAAAAACACGCCAAGATATGTACAGAATGATGTAATAAGTGAGCGTGTCACTCTCGTCTATGTGTGCAACGACTTAATTTACTCTCGTGGCCCCGCTCTTGAATCTTCCGAGTTTTCCACCATCTGGCTTCGACTCAAAAGTCACTCTCTAACTAAATTTATCTGTGTTGTCACTAACTCTCTAACTAAACTTATTTGTGCTGTCTATCTCTCCCTTAACTCCTCTGACTATAGTAAATTCTTTGACTATTTAACATCCAAAGTGGAGCACATTTTATCCCTTTATCCTTTCACGGAGATATTCATCCTTGGAGATTTCAACGTTCATCAACAGCATTGGTTTTCTTCTCAATTCACTGACCATCCTGGTGAACTAGCCTTTAACTTTGCTATCTTTCATGACCTAGAGCAACTGGTACAAAACCCTGTTCGTATTCCTGACCGACCCAATATTCTTGATTTTTTCCTCACCTCTAATCCTTCTTTATATATATATATATATATATATATATATATATATATATATATATATATATATATATATATATATATTATGGCTTATAGCGTCTGTAGAGATACTTGAAGAGTAGGTATGGGAAGCACTGTTCAGCTTCCACCCATTAGTGGCGCAGGCAATTTTATTTATAGTGGTACTCATATTAGGGCCCATATCACTACCCAAGTGCATCTTTGGTGTAACCAACTAGAACCTGGGTATCATGGTGACATGTAGGTAACTTTAAACCATTACAAAATGACAAACTTTCAACGAGGCACTTGGTAGGATTCGAACCTACACGTGGAAGTCTACCCGATCCTACACTCACCACCTTATCCACTACGCCAACGCCTCCCTGCTGATGTTGTTAGCCTATCTTTTCCGTTGGGCTCCTCTAATCACAATCTCATATATGTATTTTGTCCTATTTCTCCATTCCCTCCTCAGGATCCCTCAAAGCGAAGGTGCTTCTGGCATTTTGCCTCTACCAGTAGGAAGGACCTGAGGAGGTATTATGCTGATTTTCCCTGGAATGGTTACTGTTTCTGTGTCAGAGACCAATCTCTGTGAGCTGAACGCATATCAGAGGTGAGGCGTACAATTCTTACTCTTTTTCTCAGCCTAAACCTTCTAAACCTTGGTTTAACACAGCTTGTTCTCATGATAGAGAGGCTGCCCACAATAGGTACTTAAGCCTTCCATCACCTGAATATCATGCACTTTATATTTCTGCCCGGAATCATGCCAAGTCTGTTCTTCAACTTGCCAAACATTCTTTCATAAATAGAAAATGTCAAAATCTTTCAAAATCCAACTTCCCTTAAGACTTCTGTCATCTAGCCAAAAACATCTCTAATAACTTTACTTCATCTTTCTCTCCTTTATTTCATCGTGATGGCACCACTACCATCTCATCTGTCTCTAAAGCTGAACTGTTCTCTCAAACTTTTGCTAATAACTCTACCTTGGATGATTCTGGGCTTGTCCCTCCTTCTCCTCCTCCCTCTGACTATTTCATGCCTTCAATTAAAATTATTCGTAATAATGTTTTCCATGCCCTCGCTGACCTAAATCCTAAAAAAGATTTACGGACCTCATGGGGTCTCTCCTCTTGTTCTCAAAGTGTGCCCAAATGCTTTCATCTTGCCTGGCCGAACTCTTCTTACTCTGTCTATCGACTTCAACCATTCATTCTTGGTGGAAGTTTGCCTACATTCAATTTGTTCCTAAAAAGGGTGACCGTTCTAATCCCTTAAACTACAGCCCTACAGCTTTCATCTCTTGCTTTTCGAATGTCTTTGAATCTGTCCTCAATAGGAAGATTCTAAGCATTTGTCACTTCACCATCCTCTATCTGATCGCCAGTATGGCTTCTGCAAAGGCCGCTCTACTGGGAATTAATTGTCTGTCTTTCCTTACTGACAATTGGTCATCCTCTTTTACAGATTTCGGTGAAACATTTGCTGTTGCCTTAGACATATCAAAAACTTTTTATAGATAGAATCTGACACAAAACATTGATCTCAAAACTACCCTCCTACGGTTTCTATCTTTCTCTCTGCAACTTAGCTTAAGTTTCCTCTCCGACCGTTCAATTGATGCTGTGGTACACGGCCATTGTTCTTCTACTCAGCATTCTGTCCTATAACCCACTATCTTTCTACTATTCATTAATTATCTTCTTAACCAAACTTCTTCCATTATCAACGCCTAAGCTCACTTTTTTTTTTTTTTTTTATGTCCTGGCCTATAGCGCCTGTAGGAAACTTGAAGAGTATGGGAAGCGTTGTTAAGCTTCCACCCATTAGCGGCGCAGGCAATTTTATTTATAGTGGTACCCATATTAGGGCCATATCACCACCCAAGCGCATCTTTGGTGTAACCAACTAGAACCTGGGTATCATGGTGATATGTAGGTAACTTTAAACCACTCAACAAATGGCAAGGTATCCAGGCAGTTCCTGGTGGGATTCGAACCTACGCGTGGTCGTTTGCCCAATCCCACGCTCACCACTTTATTTACTATGCCACTGCCTCCTTAATGACACCATCCTACACCTTTTCCCGTATTTTCAGAGACGACCAACCCTTCAGCAAGTTAACAGTCCCGCAGGGACACTACAGAACGCCTGACTACTGATCTCTTAAGATTTTTTATTGGGGCAGAGAAAACTTAGTAGTGTTCAATGCCTCAAAAACTCAATTCCTCCATCTATCAACTCGACGCAACCCTCCAGACAACTATCCCCCTCTTCTTCAATGACACTCAACTGTTCCCCTGTTTTCATTTTTTTTTTTTTAATACAAAAAGGAGTACTGCTAAGAGTAACAAAATGTTAGAAAAAAAGGCCCACTAGAACTGCATGTTCCCTAAAAGGTCATCCAAAAGCAAGGGACAAATGTATTGACACCTCTTTCGTAAAAGAAGTCACGTCTTAGGAAGATGGAAATACAGAAGCAGGTAGGGAGTTCCAGAGTTTACCAGTGAAAGGTAAGAATGATTGAGAATACTGGTTAACTCTTGCATTAAAAGGTTGGACAGAATAGGGATGAGAGGAAAAAGAAAGCCTTGTGCAGCGAGGATGCAGGAGGAGGAGAGGCATGCAGTTAGCAAGATCAGTAGTGTAGTTAGCATGAAAATACCGATAAAAGATAGAAAGAGGTGCAACATTTTAGGGGTGAGAAAGAGGCTGAAGACAGTCAGTCAGAGGAGGGGAGTTGATGAGACGAAAAGCTTTTGATTCCACCCTATGTAATAAAGGTGTATGAGTGGAACCTCCCAAACATGCGAAGAGTACTCCATACAAGGACGGATAAGGCCCTTGTACAGAGTTAGCAGTTGGAGAGGCGAGAAAAACTGGTGGAGACGCCGCAGAACTCTTTATTTCATAGATGCTGCTTTAGCAAGAGATGAGATGTGAACTTTCCAGTTGATTATGAGTAAAGGACAGACCAAGGATATTCAGTGTGGAAGAGGGAGACAGTTGAGTATCTTTGAAGAAGAAGTGATAGTTGTCTGGAAGGTTGATAGATGGAGGAATTGAGTTTTTGAGGCATTGATAACTACTAAGTTTTCTCTGCCCCAATTGGAAATCTTAGAAAGATCAGAAGTCAGGCGTTCTGTGGCGTTCCTGTGTGATCTGTTGACTTCCTGAAGGGTTGGTCGTCTCTGAAAGGACGTGGAAAGATGTAGGGTGGTATCATCAGCGTAAGAGTAGATAGGGCAAGAAGTTTGGTTAAGAAGGTCATTAATGAATAATAGAAAGAGAGTGGGTGATGGGACAGAACCGTGAGGAACACCATTGTTAATAGATTTAGAAGAAGAGCATAGGCGGTCTACCACGACTGTAATAAAATGGTCGCAAAGGAAACTTGAGATAAAGTTGCAGATAGAAAGAAAGAAACCGTAGAAGGGCAGTTTTGAAATCAAAGCTTTGTGGAAGACTCTAATCTGAATATCCTTGGTTTGTTCTTTACCCATAATTAAACTAAAAACTTCACATTTCATCTCTTGCTAAAACAGCTTCTATGAATTAAGATGGTGTAAGGAGTCTCTACCGGTTTATTCTAGCCCTGCTCAACTGTTAACTCTGTACAAGGGCCTTATCCGCCCATGTATGAAATACTCTTCACATGCTTGGGGAGGTTCCACTCACACAGTTTTATTAGATAAGATGGAATCAAAAGCTTTTCGTCTTATCAACTCCTCTCCTCTGGCTGTCTTCAGCTTCTTTCTCACCGCCGAAATGTTGCATTTCTTGCAATCTTCTACCCCTATTTTCATGCTAACTGCTCTTCTCAATCATTCATACCTTTCTCTGATAAACTCTGGACCTCCTTGCCTGTTTCTGTATTTCCAACTTCCTGTGACTTGACTTCATTTGATTAAAACAGAGGTTTCAAGACATTTATGCCTTTCTTTCAGATAACTCTTTCGGACCTGCAAAGGGACTGGCAACTAAGTGAGCTTTTTTTTCAGTTTTTGTTGCCCTTTGCCAGCTTCCCTATCTTACATACAAAAAATATATATCATTTTTACAAGTTTACGCGTTTATAATGCGTTCCATAATGGTTTTGTAATGCTCGTTGAGAGGCTTTGTACGAGTCCCCGAGGCGTCTTTATATCAGTTATTATGAAAATAGATGTATTAGTGATGTTCCTTCACTTTGGTGATTTTACTTGAATCACTCATATTTCAAATAGAGTTTAGTTGTTGCCTCTTACTCATGTTTTATTTCATATTAGAAAATGTATCATACTTATTAGGAAAATAAACGTTCAAGAGAAGGTGAACGCTGATTTCATAGTTCAACCACCGATCTAATGTTGATTATTAGATTTATTGTAAAATGTGGAGCAATAATGTAAAGGGCACTTATATCTTTATACAAGATGATCAACTATTAACCCTTCGACTGCTATGGCACCTATTATTTGCCTACTTCTATTTAACTAAAAAGAACAAAACATAACCTGCTGGTACTAATACTACTGTATTGTATCTACTCCATTATCTATCACTTTATTTTGTTATCAGTCATGGCTTTCGATATTATGTTCTAAATTTGTATCACAACACTTTAATGAACACGAAGAAAAGACACAAGTCACAGTAAAACTTAATCTAGTATTGGTGATCAATGGACCAAACTTGGATTACATCAGATAACTCACCTTACCTTTCGAAGAAATTTTTGTACGCTACCTTCCTTTAGGACAGGTGGATTTTCCTAATACTCTGATCACTGCGGAACATTTGTTGTCTATTTCATTCCTTATATTGGTTATGTGTGTGTGTGTGTGTGTGTGTGTGTGTGTGTGTGTGTGTGTGTGTGTCACTGTTTGATCTGCTGCAGTCTCTGACGAGACAGCCAGACGTTACCCTACGGAACGAGCTCAGAGCTCATTATTTCCGATCTTCGGATAGGCCTGAGACCAGGCACACACCACACACCGGCACAACAAGGTCACAACTCCTCGATTTACATCCCGTACCTACTCACTGCTAAGTGAACAGGGGCTACACGTGAAGGAGACACACCCAAACATCTCCACCGGCCGAATCGAACCCTCGGTCCTCTGGCTCTAACCAGTGCTCTAACCACTGAGCTACCGTGTGTGTGTGTGTGTGTGTGTGTGTGTGTGTGTGTGTGTGTGTGTGTGTGTGTGTGTGTGTGTGTGTGTGTGTGTGTGTGTGTGTGTGTGTGTGTGTGTGTGTGTGTGTGTGTGGATTGGTAGGTGGGGTGCGCAGTGGATGACTGTGTGAGATTTGTTTAAATTTCGTTTTCACTGATCACTGTTATTCTTTTTTTATCATAATGGTGTCAGACGCTATTTGTGCAATAAATCAAATCTAGTGGAGATTATTAGGTTTTTCAAGGATATTTTCATATTTTTAGTTCACAAGACTCTTACATCATCAACTGGAAAAACACTTATTACAACATATTTAGGATAACATGATCACTTAAAAATCTGTCTATTTATTATCTATGCAAGTGACGGATTGATTTATAAAGTCAAGTGATGATAAAGTCATTGCGATCACTAGAAGCTGGGTAGCTCCGTGGAAGTGATGGTGCGAGTTTGATCCTTACACACAGCAGTTAATTGGTGAGATTGGTGATGCTTTCTATTCAACCCCAGATAAGGATTGGCTACAATCCTTGTTTGCCTTAATTAATGACCTCCTTTGCAGTCGATAGGCATTAATACCAATCCCTTTCTTCTATTGTGGTCATTTGGCAGCTCGGTCATGAGCGAGACGAGACGAGCAGGGACATAAAAATATTATCATATATAAAATAAGAGAATATTTTTACCCTCTCTTCTTTTGAATAGAGCAATTTCCTTAGCATGTATTCAGTGACGTGGTATGGTATTTTGTATCTCCTTTTGCTCATTACGATTGGGAATTTTATTCGAAACTGTAATCTGTCCCTGAGGCATAGTAGGGTTAGGATTATATTGCTACCATCCTGCAAGACCTACAACGTCATCTGGTAGACTTAATAGACTTCTACATCGTCCCCTAGAGACTCGTAAATATAGTGCATTACGATAGATAGGGGAGTGTTTATTGTCAACCTGGAAAATAAAGAACTGGAGAATATTATTCAATTTGAGCAAGGATGTATAGTTTCATAGATGTCATGCTGCGCTGCTTGCATGGACATACATATTAAAATTTTAGTCCTATAGAGTTTTTCAGTGTGACATTTACCTGTCTTTTCTAAGTATCGTCTAAAATCTAGATTAGGTATCTGTCAAATTCTTCCCTTTTCAATAAACATTTGAATGCTATACTTACATACTTTATACCTAAAATATTCTTTCATAATTTTAATCATATGATTATCGATATGGCATCAATTCTTTATTGCCTCATTACTTACCAATTTCCAAAGTTATGTATTCATAACTAAACCAGTCATCTACGTATACTGCACCACGAGTATGAAATGCTCCACACACAACACCAGCCGCCGCGAGGCACCTACGCTCCTCTGCCCGGACACTGATCCTCGGCGGCAGCCGCTCGATGTAGGGCCCCATATCTCAGTATCGCCCCATCTAGACGCCTTTACGGCCCATTGCCTTCACATCACCCTCCCTGTGTCAGATGCACTGCACGGCTATGCACACAACCAAAGCTTGCTGCAAGCCAGCATTTTTTTTTCTATTTATTTATCTAATTTTTTCTTTAAGACTTATTTACATGTAGATTAAATATCACCATTTCATTAAGCACACACACACACATACACATGATATATATATATATATATATATATATATATATATATATATATATATATATATATATATATATATATATCATTAAAAGTGATACTTAACTAAGGGTTGGTTATTTTCTCTAATAAGCTCTCTTTCTGTCTAAAGAGTGTCTTACTCTCTTTAGTGAGTATGTTGATTTTCTCGTAGGGTATCCTCTTCGCAGGATCACGATTTCGGATCCTGGACCTTCTTCAGTGGCTCTGGAGGCAGTTGCCATCTCAGAGGTTGAGGTGAGAATGGCAGCACTATGGCGTGAGCTATATTTACACAGTTGACTGGCGGCTGAGCACGGTCAGCTCGGCCTCTGATTTGCTGCGCGCAGGTGTCTTCTCCCATCGCTTCATACTTGGGAACGCTTGCATGTCTAGGTTTTGTATGTTGAGGTTTGGCTCAAGTTTTTAATGTAAAGGGCTTCTATGATGGGGAGGAGTCTATTGTCTTTGAAGCTCGCGATTACTTCTGTGTTTTCTTCTATGTATTCTCTTGTTAGTGCCGTCTTGTGTGCTTGTTTAAAGTGGTTCTTGGGCGCGCCTGATGTGGGGTGGTAGCTGAGTCTTCTGCTCAATTGCATCGTCGTCATGCCGATATAGGTTGATTGAAGGGCTGCACAGTTCCCTTGGGTGCATGTGAACATACATACAACATGAGACTGCTGCATTTTTTTTTTTTTCGTGTAGTGAGCTGTTTCGAAGTAGCTTCGAAACAGCCAAACGCTAAGTTAAGTAACACTTTTAATGAAACATGTTTGAGAGAGCATTTTTTACCTATTTATACACTCAATATATATATATATATATATATATATATATATATATATATATATATATATATATATATATATATATATATATATATATATATA
>NC_059297.1:19524189-19539189 GCF_017591435.1 Portunus trituberculatus
ATACCATACTGGTGGCACAATATTGGTGGCACAGCAATTAAGGCTGTGGCAGAGATAATGTATATCAGGTTTCCTTCAATGAGAAAGGTTCAACTATAAAAGATGCTTAGAAACTTTTGTTCCATTACCGAGAGAGAATAAAGTATTAGCCTACAGGTGAAAATATTTTTTATTTCGAGGTGTTTGAATTGTGACTTTGTTGTTTCCATTTTTGTAATCCTCGTGACATTTTTCTTTATATCCATACATATAAAACTTTAAAACAAATGTAATGGCAAGGTTGGAGTGTTAGAGCATTATATCCCTTTTTCTACCTAACTCTGTATCCTATGCGAGACGTAATGCGATGATTGGGGTCGTGATTTTCTCTTGACCTTGCATCCTAACATCCTCTCATCCGCTTGTTTCTTTTTTCACGTATGTCAGTCAATTTTCACATTCTTGTATTCCACTTTGTACACTCATTACGAAATCAAAGATATTCTATATTCATTGAACAATTGTGATCATGGATTTTCTTTACTTGTTGACACATTTTGAATAACCATCCAAATACAAAGATAAATGACTGATATTTAGTTATATTCCTCTATGCATTCACTACGTACTGTAGACTGAAAGAATCCCCCATCTCTGAACTTCATCTTTTCATCACCTCACCTACAGCTACATATGTATTTGTACTTCAATCCCTATAAAGTCCACAATGGCTTTAATATGTGTATTCTAAAGCTTCAAAAATTACCATACACATTGGAGAAGCAACTGACTTCAATTTCTTACTCGCTGGAGAATATATTGACTTAACTCCGTTTCTCTTAGGATGCTGCGAAGAGGATAAGTAATCCCCATTTTTCTTTCAGGGGTCTCTCGTGGTTACATATATTCCTCTGTACTTGTGCATTTCAACAGTAAAGAAACATCAGTCTCATATATCTTACATAACATTATTTTGTTTACTTTATAATATTTTCTAGGGTTCGTGCTTTGATCTTATCAACTATCCTTTCTTTAATTTTTTATTTTCTAGGCCTTGCGTAAACCTTGTGACGACGAATAAGGCAAAACTTGCTATACCACTTCTTGACTGCCTTCCTATTTCGTAACTTCATTCACTTTCTTTTTTTAAGAGAGGACGAGGCCTGACGAGGTTCTCCCCCGACAGCTGTTAGTTTCCTTCAATCTCTCGTTTCATCAACCAATATAATAAAAACGTCCGATGAGAAATGCCTACAGCCTCTTGAATTTTTGTTGTATCGTTAGGCCTATGATGCTCTATGTATTTTTTTGGATTTCTTTTTCCTTTCTTGATTCTAATCATGATATATTGTTAACATTGAGCTTCATAATCTCTCTCTCAAGTGTGTGGTTCCTGTTCACTTAGGAGTGATCAAGTACCTAGTGTAAGTTGGAAGTTGTGGCCTGCCACTGGGTAGGAAAAACAAACTCCGAAACAAGCAAATAAACATGGGGTGGCCTAATCACCCCAGGGCCTAGGTCACTAGCCTTATCTGGTGCTATAAATACTGTAGTTGCCGCGCATCAGGATGTCAGGCAGATGCCAACAGGGGGGTCCTGTAGACTTGAGATGTATGAATGTTAGTATATAGAGATATGAGAAAGAAGGTTAATATGTAGAAGTTTCAGCTCTGTACTACCTACCAGTCAAATAAACCGGATTATAGTAGTAGTAGTAGTAGTAGTAGTAGTAGTAGTAGTAGTAGTAGTAGTAGTAGTAGTAGTAGTAGTAGTAGCAGTAGTAGTATTTGGATTGTGGGCCTCCAGATTTATCTCAAATTATAAATAATTGGAATATTATAATTTATTGCTTCTTCTCGAAGAGAGAGAGAGAGAGAGAGAGAGAGAGAGAGAGAGAGAGAGAGAGAGAGAGAGAGAGAGAGAGAGAGTTAATGATAAAAATGTAGCGTATTAAGTTTATATACGTATATATATATATATATATATATATATATATATATATATATATATATATATATATATATATATATATATATATATATATATATATATATATATATATATATATATATATATATATATATATATATATATATATATATATATATATATGTAATGTATATGTATTGTTCATGTATGTTTGCTGTACACAAATAATCAGTAGTACCCTTAGAATAGGTAGCACAAGGCAGTGCGCCTTTGGGTACGTAGTATTTCTGTACTAATTAATGTCTAAACAAAAAATTAAAGAGAGAGAGAGAGAGAGAGAGATAGATAGATAGATAGAGAGAGAGAGAGAGAGAGAGAGAGAGAGAGAGAGAGAGAGAGAGAGAGAGAGAGAGAGAGAGAGAGAGAGAGAGAGAGAGAGAGACGCAATCAAATTAATGTTCGTATATTTTGTAATTACACAGGTCAGCAACAGAGCGTCTCGTTACCCGCCAGTTCCCGAGAGCTTTAGTGACCAAGTTGCAACCAATTATTGCCACCACCACAAAGTAATGCAAAACCAAATATTAGAGAGTGCACTGCCGTAGCCGCAAACTTACGAGTAGTACACAGTGTGTACGTTTTGATGAAGTGACATACTATTTTGTTAAACTTCTTTTTTTAACAGTGATTGCAATCAGTCTTAAGTATCAAATGTAAGCATTGTGATCTCTTTCCTATAGACATTTTTTTCCAGGTCATTTTTGTCTTGCCTTTCACTGTCTCCTCTGCACCTTCAATTAAGATTTAACTTTTCTCAATTATTATTTTTTTTTTACTGCTGTTTTTTGCTGTTGTTGTTATTGCTGTTGTTTTTATTACTATTGTTGTTGTTGTTGTTGTTGTTGTTGTTGTTGTTGTTGTTGTTGTTGTTGTTGTTGTTGTTGTTGTTGTTGCTGTTGATACTTCTGCAGCTGGTGCTGCTGCTGTTATTGTTATTGTTTGTTGTCCTTGGCCAAAGTATACTCTGCAGAATTTCCCGTAATTTGAAAAAACGTTATTGAATATAATTAAATGAACTTATACTAGAAGATATGATTATCAATTATACATCATCAAATTAAGAGGAATTAATGTTGTTATGTCTTAGAAAGTATCCGTTAAAGAAACTAGTGATTCGAGTATTCTATGATTCCATTGCAATGATGTTTTCGAATTTGTATATCTAATCCAATGAACCTGACTTCCCATGAATGTGGTCATTCAAGTCAAGTAAAATGTAATATTGTCTCTGGGCTTTATAAAATATATGATATCCAGAGTTTTTCGGAACTAGGGATTGATGCCAATCATGCCATGCTTTGCGTCTAGATAAAGGGACGTACATGTACACCCTACATGTGTAGCGGTCGTGACGCATAGTGAGTTATGAACTGATACTTGAGTAATATAAGGGATGGCTAACTGCTTTTCCTCAATAATGACAGTACTGAATAACTGCAGGGGGAAATTTTTTGCAGTTTGAAATTAGGCTGTACTTTTTGGATGGTATTGTTTGTTGGCGGACAAAGGTTTAGTTCCCATACACAACAGCAAGTTTTGAAAGAGTATTCCAGACCTGATGCATGTACGAGTACATGTATTGTCCAGGGGGAAGCGGCAGTTTTACCAGTGTAAAAGATTGGAATGCTTTGCATTCCAATCTTTTACATAATAATAATAATAATAATAATAATAATAATAATAATAATAATAATAATAATAATAATAATAACAATAAAACAAAACTCAAAAGCGCCACATAACAAAAATTAACGCCAACTTTTATTTTTTTATTTATTTATTTATTTTTTTTTTTTTTCACTCTCTCCCCCGGTGTAATCGCCACCCCGCCAAATAGGTCTCCCTTCCTGACACTCATACACTCCCTCGTCCCCAGCAACTCACCACCTCTTGTTGTATCGTACTCTGAAAAGTCTCTCATACCTCGCTACGTCACACCAGACTCAAACCGTTAGCACAAACGGCGATAAACATGGAGGGCCACGTGCCATATCCACATTAATCATCGCAGTATTCGCATATACATTATATAACATTTCTTTCACTATTTTCGATGCCCATGTCACTAATACTTCGTCCATTCATCATCAAACATTATTCATGATGTACAAATACGTCAAAAATAACTCAAATATCCACATGTTTTGGCCTGTAACATCAAGATCAAGATCAAGATCACTTGTGACGTCACGGCTCTTTATGCCTTTTCGATTAAATGCCACTTTTTTGCCTAAAACAATGCTGGTCCGTATATTTCTCATGGTTTCCTTCAATTTTGAGGCCATTCCAAGGTATTCCATGTGGTACAACCTCGACAGAGTGACTGCATCATAGATAATTAAACGTCCCGCATCATTACCAGGCAAATCTGTACTAAAGTATTCTGTTGTGTTCCATCAAAGCTTTCGTCGTGAGGTGCCACCTTGCGGTGGGTTCCGGGAACATTGCGTCTAGCACATGACACGTAACTCTACACGAGACAGAGAGAGAGAGAGAGAGTGTGTGTGTGTGTGTGTGTGTGTGTCACTGTTTGATCTGCTGCAGTCTCTGACGAGACAGCTAGACGTTACCCTACGGAGCGAGCTCAGAGCTCATTATTTCCGATCTTTGGATAGGCCTGAGACCAGGCACACACCACACACCGGGACAACAAGGTCACAACTCCTCGATTTACATCCCGTACCTATTCACTGCTAGATGAACAGGGGCTACACGTGAAAGGAGACACACCCAAATATCTCCACCCGGCCGGGGAATCGAACCCCGGTCCTCTGGCTTGTCAAGCCAGCGCTCTTACCACTGAGCTACCGGGTGTGTGTGTAAAATCATCCCGTTTCCTGCGCCATTACCCGAGCCTTTTCATCATACAAGACTCAGGATGATGTGCTCGCCACCACTTCATCACCTGCATCTGTCCTCGTAACACACACAGTACCATTCCCGAACAACTAAGTCACGCACAAAGCAGCAGTCCATTTGCCACCTCAAGAATACTCTCAACAACCTCAGCGCAACATATCAAAACTGACATCCTTTGGGATTGGTCTCAGTGAACACTCCATTATCTAAATCCATTGCAACTCTTAGTTCAGCTCCAACCGCCGCTGAAAAATATAAAGAGGCATCTCTTAATTTCAGTCAGTTAAATGAAAAGAAATAAAAGGAATACATTCCCCCTGTTTACGTTTATTTCATTCTATTTCTTCAAGTATCTATTGATAGTGTTATCTATTGCGAAAGATGTTCCCGCAAAAGATATCACGCTGACATCACGTTCTACTCATATTATGAGAGAGAGAGAGAGAGAGAGAGAGAGAGAGAGAGAGAGAGAGAGAGAGAGAGAGAGAGAGAGAGAATGTAACTATCACTAAATGAAAATATAGATATAAGACTAATAACACAAAAACTAACACATTTCTTTTTGTGCTTGCATTCACTAAACAGTTGTATTTCAAACTGCTCCTCGTATTTTCGTTTTTTTTTTCACACTGACTTAGAATTTTGAAAACTTACAAACTTTTCTTATGTGTGTATGTGTAATATGAAATACTCTGCTCTTTTTTTTATTCATTCATTCATTATTATTTTTTCAACATTACGCAATCTATTTCATGATTTTCTTTGTTGTATTTAGACGTTGGTTCTAAAAAGGTTGTACTAAATCCTGAATGGATATCACAGGTTTCCAGGTTCGGTACGTGTTCATGTTCCTGCACTCCTTCGTAAATGTCCAGAACTAAAGCACTGTCATTTCTTCATGCGCACCTGAATGTCGATGATAAATCTCGCTCTCCACTAGCATCCGCAAGAAAATGAATAGTGGAAAATTTTGAAAGCGAAGTTTAATTAAACAGTTGCCTTCTTTACATAGATATCCTGACTGTCATTCTACACCTAGCCCGTGTTATAAGACATGAGCGCGCGTGTACACACAAGAACGCACGCACGCACGCACACGCTCGCACGTACAAACTCAGGCGTACGCGCGCACACACACACACACACACACACACACACACACACACACACACACACACACACACACACACACACACACACACACACACTAAGAAGACAACTTTCGGCAAAGTGAACTTTTTATCCAGCGGGAGAAAAATCAGGAATTTAAAGACAAGTTCAACAGGACTAATGAGCAGGCAAGTAAGTGCACCCAGCAAGTAGAGAGAGAGACTCGGCAGAAATTGTAATAGAAGAGGAAAGGAAATGAAGAAGAAATTAGAAAAGACTGGAGAGGAAGTCCATTCAGAAACACGCAAAAGAAGTAATCAGGAAAATGTCTGATTTCTAAGAGATTAGGTGGAAGGAATAAGTCAGTGGTCATATTTGAAAGAAATATTTAAGTCTAGGACAGACAGACATAAGCACCGGAAAATCATACATGTTTCTCTTTATGGTTGTGTAATTACACCACGAGATGATTGATTTTCGAGAGAGAGAGAGAGAGAGAGAGAGAGAGAGAGAGAGAGAGAGAGAGAGAGAGAGAGAGAGAGAGGGGGGGGAGATTACACACACACACACACACACACACGTATCCGTGGGTAGGGCACATTACACTTCCTTAAGTAAATAACATTTACGATACTGTATGTTGTTCATTATGGAGTGTTACTTGATAGGTGACAGAAGAGAATATATCGAATTCCCAATTAAGCCATTCCTGCAGGTGTGGATCTCAAGATATATAATTATGCATTGATTACTTGAGCATTGTTAAGTATGGAAAGGATTCTTAATACCTGCTTAATTTGACAATGAAAACTTTAATATTGAAGAATACACACACACACACACACACACACACACACACACACACACACACACACACACACACACACACACTGCCTCGAGAAGGATTTTGTAAAACATTTCCAGTATAGATTTAGAAGACTATTATATGCAAGGAATCCATTCGCTCGAGAGAACACATTACACCAGTCCTGTTCTGCAGTAGGGTTTTGCTTGCAGAGGTGAAGAAAAGGAGCCATTTGAAAAGCAGCGGATGAGCGTCATATGCACTCTGCCACACCAAATGATTGCATCACATCTCATCTCTTGCTAAAACAGCTTCTATGAAGTTAGACGTTCTGAGACGTCTCCATCAGTTTTTCTAGCCCCTTCAACTACTAACACTGTATGGAGTACTTTTCGCATGTTTGGGGATTCCACTCACACAGTTTCATTAGATAGGGTGGAATCAAAAGCATTTCGTCTCAGCAACTCCCTTCCTCTGATTGTCTTCAGCCTCTTTCTCACCGCCGGAATGTTGCATCCCTGCTACCTTTTATCGCTATTTTCATGCTAACTACTTTTCTGATCTTGCTAACTGCATGCCTCCTCCTCCTGCGGCCTCGCTGCACAAGGCTTTATTCTTTCTCTTACCTTTATTCTATTCAACTCCTTAATCCAAGAGCTAACCAGTACTCTCAATCATTCATATCTTTCTCTAGTAAACTCTGAAACTCCCTGTCTGTTTACATTTTTTCCTAGGTCCCTGTGTGTGTGTGTGTGTGTGTGTGTGTGTGTGTGTGTGTGTGTGTGTGTGTGTGTGTGTGTGTGTGTGTGTGTGTGTGTGTGTGTGTGTTGTGTTTATATAAGAAGGAAACTGGCTAAAGGCAACCAAAATTATTAAAAAAGGCCCACTTAACTGCCAGTCCCCTTACAAGTTATCAGAGTCAACCGAAAGAAAGGGACAAATGTCTTGAAACCTCCCTCTTAAAAGAAGTCCAGTCGTAGAAAGAAGGAAATACAGGAGCAGGTAGGGAGTTCCAGAGTTTACGAGAGAAAGGTATGAATGAGAGTACTGGTTAACTTATGCATTAGTGTTCGACAGAAAAGGGGTGGGAAAAGGAAAAAAAAAAAAGCCTTGAGCAGTGAAGTCGCAAGAAAAAGGGAGGCATGCAGTTAACATGATCAGAACAGTTAGCATGAATATAGCGGTAGAAGATAGCAAGAGATGCAACATTCCGGCGGTGAGAAAAAGACTGAAGACAATCAATCAGAGGAGGGGAGTTGATGAGACGAAAAGCTTTTGACTTCAACCTATCTAATAAAATTGTGTGAGTGCAATCCCCCCAGACATGCGAAGAGTACTCCACAGACAGAGTTGAAAGTGTTTGGCCAGGCAAGGAGCAAGCAAGGAATCACAGTTTTTGAGAACGATAGGAGGGACCCTATCAGGTCCATAAGCTTTCCGAGGGTTTAGGCCAGCGAGGACATGGAAAACATCATTACAAAGAACTTTAACTGAAGACATGAAAGTCAGAGGGAGGAGGAGAGGGAGCGACAAGCCCAGAATCATCTAAGGTGGAGTTGTTAGTAAAGGTCTGAGAGATATCAGCTTTTAGAGACAGAAGAGATGAAATAAAGAAGGGAAAGATGAAGAAGTAAAGTTATTGGAGATGTTGTGGCTAGATACCAGAAGTCTCAAGGAGAGTTTGTGCTTGAAAGATTTTGACATTTTCGATTTATGAAGGAGTGTTTGGCGAGTTGATGAACAGACTTAGCAAGTGTGCACCAAAATTCAGCAACTAAAAGGTATGGAATAAAAAACAAAGTGTTGTATCGGCGGGAGTGAGAGACTAGACATGTTCGCCTTCTCTTCGTATATTGGACTTGTTGATTCTTTTTTATTTAAAACTAATGTGTTTAGTAGTAAATAGGTACGGGATGTAACTCGAGGGGTTGTGGCCTCGCTTTCCCAATGTGTGTTGTGTGTGATGTGGTCTCAGTCCTACCCGAAGATCGGTCTTTGAGCTCTGAGCTCGCTCCGTAATGGGGAAGACTGGCTGGGTGACCAGCAGACGACCGAGGTGAATTACACACACACACACACACACACACACACACACACACACACACACCATGTCCATCTAGCGACGTAAACATAATCGGATCTCGATGTTGTCTTGAGAGAGAGAGAGAGAGAGATTATGGGAAGCATCATACCAAACATTGGTGTGAAGTTCATCAAAGAACACGCGTACAAACGTACAAACTGCCAGCAAAAGGGTGCACTTATAGTCAGTAGTGTGTAGCAAAGCGTGATAAGAGAACACATAAACCACACAGCGTGGCATAACTGGCAATTCATACCAGCAAAGCCAAACTCTGGGCCGCCATATAGTGATTTTCAAGGTCACCAACATTTTTCTTTAATTGGCCGTTTACATGCATAAAGTTTACATAAACTTTATGCATTATTTTTATATTTAATGTATAATAGTGAAAATGTAAACAAAACATGCATTCATTGTCTCATTTGTCAGAATTCTTAATATGAAAAAGCTCCCATTATTTCAATTAATATATCTAAATATTTAGATTTATAATTTTAAAGTAGACATATCGTGACCCATAAGATTGTCAGTGGAGTGAAGGTCAGGAATTCTGTGAAACCTGACGATAACTATAGTGTTTATTACACTCCTCTTGCACAACTCCCGAACTCATAATTAATACTATAAAAATCACATTTCATCGTCTATTATAGAAAACTAGTCTTGGAGGTAGCATAATATCGGATGTGGTTCACGATGGGATTTTTCATTGCAAACGATAATCATATTAACTTCAAATCAGGAACATGAGCGATGCTACACGGACACTCGCATTTTTAATTCAAATGTTTTGTGATCTCCGTAGAAGATTTATTTCCTTGATTGAGTGTACGAAGATATTAACAAGGCTAACGTCTCTTAAAATAATTTCAGCAAAGCTATTATTTTTTTAACATAATAGAACAGTATACTTCTCACAGGATATACGTATCCTATAAATATTATTCTAAGGTTTTATATAAATTAAACATTTTTGTTCACATTAAATGTGAGCAAAAATGTTTAAAATGTTCAAGTCATAAAATTTTTATCCAGGACTTTATGCCGTGAGTGACGATATAAACTCCGCTCACTTCTTCATAAATTTCGCCTATTTTCCTCTAGTATAACTGATTTGTTCAAAAGGCAAATCTATGGGAGGACAATTTTGCTTAGGTTTGCCTCGGGAAGCAACCCTATTGATGTGCACAGGTAGATGCGCCATAGATAGCATAGCTACGAGTAATAATGCGGTTTTAGGCCATCAAGACGCCTATAGTAACATCCATTCTCAACACTGAAAACTCTTGTCTAGGTATGGTATGGAATCAATACATTACAGGCAATCTAATATATGTGGATAAGCTCATCAACGTCATGGCGAAAGCCACTCCCAGTACTAACACGTCACTACAAGGACGACTCACATTAGTGTGGAGAATAATTTTAGGATTAGTCAACGAGGTGAAAAAACTTTTCCACCTCCTCCTCCTATACACACACACACACACACACACACACACACACACACACACACACACACACACACACACACACACACACACACACACACACACACACACACACACACACACACACACACACACACACACACACACACACACACACACACACACACACGATTACTTTTCAGCGTTACAAAAAGATAACTAAAGGCAACTCGTTACGACATCAAGGAGATAGGACGACCTGTAAGGATAATTCAGAGCGTTGCTGTAATACATCTTAGTACATCTCAATGATAAATTGAACAAAAAATCTACAAAGGAATTCAAAACTCCATACTCTTATTAAAGTAAAATTAGCACTTCACCAGCTGGTTTCCCCATGACATTCCTTGTCCGAGAGTTCAGGTAGACCGTCCCTTGTATGTCCCACGCGACAAGCCCCATACTCCCAGCGACCCCCAAGCTGGTCCCGGAGGCTCACGTGAATTCATTATCTGACTTCTCCGCGGGACCACACGCTCGATGCCTTTTCTTCCCTCCAGCTCCACATGCAGCATATTAATCTTGGTAATTAGAAAATAAGAGAGAGAGAGAGAGAGAGAGAGAGAGAGAGAACGAAGGATAGCGATATTATATTATTTTTTACAACTAATTCTGAAATATATTACAATATTCATAAATGATTTCAGTCAAGCATTTCTTTTACAGGTGTCAAAAAGAAGATAAGAAAAAGAAAATCATTTAACTCACATCCACGGATTTCAGTTACGTAAATGAAAAGTAAACAATAATACCGTGGGAAAAAATATGTTTCAAGTTTCAGGAATAGATTGTTACAGCTAGTTTTTATTATAAGGAAATATGGTATTTATCTTTGTAGATGTGAGACATTTTTTTCCTCAGTATGTACAGCTTAATTCAATCACTAAAAATTTTTAAACTTTCCTTTCGTCGAACTTCCGATCATAGCAAAAGTTAATTGATATGAGAGGAATCGAAAAAACGAAACTGCCCTTTTGAGAGGCTTTGATGCTAGCAAAGACTCATGAATATGAAAAGAATCGAAGAAATAGGGAAAATACATTTTTCAAATTATTAATAGTTGCATACTTTCTCTCTCTCTCTCTCTCTCTCTCTCTCTCTCTCTCTCTCTCTCTCTCTCTCTCTCTCTCTGTCTTGCTCGTAATATAAATGCGGAAGAACGGAATGTGCTATCATACTGTTTATGTAATAAAAAAATGTACTTCATGTCTATTCCTGTCTTTAGTTGACGCACCTACACGCCATTTAGTCTTGAGCACCAAACCTCGGCTGACAGGGAATGAGATTAGCACAAGGTTCATCGATTCAAAATTCATACCAAAGGGTAATGATTTTGTTTTATTTATTTATTTTTTTATTTATTTTATTTATTTATTTTATTTATTTATTTATTTATTTATTTTTTTTTTTTTTGCTTTCTTTTGGAATTTCCAAAGACACCTGAGGCACCGTGTTTATTTTGACGGGCAAGTGCATCGCGGCACGTGACACTAGTGACCACCATTCACCACTCAGTACAGAGGAAGCGGCGATAGTAATGGTGAAAATCCCTCAAATGACACTAGTGATAATAGAGGTGTTGGTGCTAAGCATGGTGATGACAGTAACGATAATGATTGTTGTCATAAAGATAATGATTATGGTGGATAACTACAATGACCATGGGCGATGATTAGGACGACGATGTGCTACATGAAAATGTTAAAATTAGGCTCGTATGTGGCTTTGAATAAGGAAGGAAAGCGTGACTGAGTTATATATAGCCTATTCGAGGTAAATTACGTCAATATAATCATTACAATAGATAGCCTAAAATTTACAAGTGAGACAATAAAAATCATAGGTAAATCAAATGTGAACCTTTAACAACGAAAAATAAATAAATAAATCATTGCATAAAAGCAAAGTTGAAATTTAGGCACACGGAATTTTCATTTTGCTTAATAATGTACGTTTCAGTCTAATAAGTCCCTTAGAAAATTGTTGTTATTGTATAGGGATTACCACCACGTAAAAGCCAACTGGATTCCTGTATCTTCCATTACGTTCTTACGTTCTTGTTTCCTCTGCTCTTCTGTCTTTTCGTCACATCCTAGCATACACTAATACCAAATACAGTGACAGTATAAAAAGTATTCGTATATTTATTTTCGGTTGGTTGTTTTTGTTATTCGTCTCATTTTCGCATTGTCGTGCCAGTAAAATGGAAGTGAAATTAGAAGTGCAAGTATTCGTCATCGGTCAGCTGGTATTAACTTTCAGTATAAAAAAAGAGAAAAAAATGCAATGTAGGGCAATCAAAGACATTTCAGACGTGAAAAGAAATCGTTCAATTTTTCCAATCACGGGAGCATAGTACGAAAGCGGTTGCAGAAAGAGTGAACGGCTGGCTCCTGGGAATAGGTCCGAAGAGGTTTATGGACACATGTCAGAGGAATCAGCAACTAGGGAGTGGTTCCAGCTTCTCACTGCTATTCCCCGTATTGGAAAAACAAAACTGTTGTTTTCTCAAACCAAATGGAATTTGTTTTGCGCTGAACTTTTCTCTGCATTTTCTTTTTTTTTTAGAATAAAAATTTTCTTCTCTTATATCCTAATGGTCCTAGCATACGAACCAAGGGAATAATTATTTTACAATATAATATATATCAGAAAAATATATATATATATATATATATATATATATATATATATATATATATATATATATATATATATATATATATATATATATATATATATATATATATATATATATATATATATATATATATATATATATATATATATATATATATATATATATATATATATATATATAGATAGATAGATAGATAGATATATAGATATATATATATATATATATATATATATATATATATATATATATATATATATATATATATATATATATATATATATATATATATATGTGTGTGTATATATAAACTTTTCTGACATGTATTAGACTGTAAAATAATAATTCCTTCGCTCGTTTTCTAGGACCATTAGATCGTTAATTCGCCAATTTGTTAATAACATCCAAAGAAAAAATATACTGCCAAACTCCCCTGAATGTGTTTGCAGGCTCCTGCAAAAAGCTGTCTTCCACCTCCAGTCGGCGTGACTACGTTTCTACAGTGAAATTCGTCCTGGAAACTTTTCTCTTTCAAAACGGTGCTTTGCATTTTTTTCATTTTTTCCCTGTCTCCATCTGCGTCAGTGGAGCTCACAGAGCTTCATAAAGAGTGAGGTTTCGTGGAAGAAAGGATTAAGACGGAGAGAACTGAATTTTTCCCAAATTTGTTTCCCGCCTACCAAGTGAGCGCTACCTCCTTCGATATATAAATATATATATATATATATATATATATATATATATATATATATATATATATATATATATATATATATATATATATATATATATAGAGAGAGAGAGAGAGAGAGAGAGAGAGAGAGAGAGAGAGAGAGAGAGAGAGAGAGAGAGAGAGAGAGAGAGAGAGAGAGAGAGAGAGAGAGAGAGAGAGAAAACTGGGCACTTCCGTACCTCGGTCCGTACCTCCGCTCCTCTGTACCTGCGGACCACCAAACGAGGTGCGTAGGTTCGAGTGTGGAAAATTTTTCAAAAGTGCAGAAGTAACAGGTACGGAAAGGCGAAATTTTAAGACCGTATCTCCGTACCTGAGACAGGTACGGAAAGGAGAATTTTTTTAGTCCATACGTTTCAAGGATAAAAAAAATAAATATATAAATAAATAAAGACGACAAACAGTCCGCACTCCGTAGCATTACTTTTGGCGGTTTTTGGCGGTCTGTGCTACCAGGCATATATATATATATATATATATATATATATATATATATATATATATATATATATATATATATATATATATATATATATATATATACAGAGTAACTGTACGCATATATCGAACACGCATTAATCGAATCACAGAACCATATGTTATAAATAAGATTGCGACAGGGGCCCACCAAGACTGATCCCCGAGTCCCCCATAACTGCCCTCAAACGGATCATTCCTGAAACATAAAACATTATTATTCCACATACAACAAAGCTCTTACATACAGTGACTGAACAGTGAGCTTGCAGGAGAAATGTAGAATGCTGGAGGGAGATTAGTGACCCCCATCATCGACTGCTGCTGAGCATCTGGCACGAGGCGATACCTCCAGCACTGCGTTCGTTGTGTCATCTTTACATTTACGTACTGTGGACTCATTAATAGAGTACAATTTGCCTACGTCACGGACCTCCACACCAGCCTCAAGCGAAAATATTTTACGTTTCTTGATCAATTTACCGCCTTTCACTATATCTGTAACACCTTTCCCTTTCATATATTTTGAAGGAGCCATATTCACAAACCTAGAAAGATCACAAATATTATCTATTACCAATCTAAAAGGTCAAAAATATCACAATGCACAGCTAACGTGAAATATGAAACATTAACATGCATAAGCTAGAACAACGTGACCGGACCAACACTAGTACAGCGTGGAACTGTCTCATGTCTCGTTGGTCCTTTGTTTTGTAATGTTTAATTTATATATTTTGACATATAATTGTTATTTTTGTTGTTAAAAATACCATTTCTTAGTTTCTTTTGATCTATCAAAAATAGTATCATAATGCTTAGTAAACGTGAAATACA
>NC_059297.1:19541689-19581689 GCF_017591435.1 Portunus trituberculatus
ATATATATATATATATATATATATATATATATATATATATATATATATATAGATAGAGAGAGAGAGAGAGAGAGAGAGAGAGAGAGAGAGAGAGAGAGAGAGAGAGAGAGAGAGAGAGAGAGAGAGAGAGAGAGAGAGAGAGAGAGAGAGAGAGAGAGAGAGAGAGAGAGAGAGAGAGAGAGAGAGAGAGAGAGAGAGAGAGAGAGAGAGAGAGAGAGAGAGAGAGAGAGAGAGAGAGAGAGAGAGAGAGAGAGAGAGATGCTACACGAAGTACATCATGACCACGTAAACTCTCATCGTAAAGCCACATTGTTCCAGTGTGATGTGTGTGCACACTGTGTTATTATCACACGTAATATCAGTAAATGGCCATCTCATACACATATCATTTTGATAATTACCGCTCACAATTAACTTTTATGTAAAACGTCCAGGCCAAGACCCTTAACGTATAGCCTTATTAAACCGTAGAGAAATATTTTTCTCTATGATATGCCTCATATATCTCCCTCGCCTGCAGGAAGCTTCCCTCTTGCTGCCTCCCACTACACCTACGTTCATCCGTCTTCATTAGCCTCTCGTCCTGCTCACCCCACATTCCAGGTGTCCCTCCGTGTCAGCTTCTCATTACCAACGCAGAGGAATTCCCAACACTTTTGCCCTCATTTTTTTATCTTCAGCCACACATAAAACTGCTCTTCGATCATAAATCATGCACTAAAATATTACAGTATGACACAGTAAAAGCTGGTGCAAAGCGTTATTCTGTATCGTGGGTAAAGCATCGGGAATACTTTCTACATATTTCCAAAATGAAAATTGGGAAATATTTCACAGAAAAATGGAAATTGGTATTCGTTAACGCATATGCAGACAAAGAAAGACCACATCGTCATTCATACAAACATTTTGTTCTTGTATTTTTGCCAATAAGTAAGACTACATGCATCTTCCGTTATTCTGCTTTATTGAATTCATGTATATTTCAACATTTACAATAAAATTATTTAGCCAACCGCTTTCTATAATCAATTATTACTATTTTCATTTCACTTTCTAGTGCCTAAAATTCTGCCATCAATACTGAAGGGAACGGAGCCTCAAAAAGTTATCAAGGTTTGAAAAATGCTGCAGACGGTTCACAACACCAAACTTCCTCAAAGCTTAGTTGGCAAGTCTTTGAGGCATGGTATTTCCTGAGTTTCTGTGTGTGTGTGTGTGTGTGTGTGTGTGTGTGTGTGTGTGTGTGTGTGTGTGTGTGTGTGTGTGTGTGTGTGTGTGTGTGTGTGTGTGTGTGTGTGTGTGTGTGTGTGTGTGTGTGTGTGTGTGTGTGTGTGTGTGTGTGTGTGTGTGTGTGTGTGTGTGTGTGTGTGTGTGTGTGTGTGTATTTACCTAGTTTACCTAGTTGAATTGTACAGGGTTCGAGCGGGGCTCATAGTGTCCTGTCTCCATGTCTCCATTTATCCAATTTTTCCTTAAAGTTATGCACATTAAGTGGTGTAACAACTTCATAACTCAATGCATTCCACTGCTCCATCGTTCTGTGTGAATATCTGTATTTTCCAATATTCTTCACACTTCCATCTTTGTAGCAATCTTCTGTATCCGTTCTAATCTTCTTATGTCTTTTTTAGAGTTCGGAGACCACACCACAGCTGCATACGTATTCCAACTTTGGACGTATCATGCTTATGATGATTTTTTTTTTCATCATATCCTTGTCCATGAATTGAAATGCCACTCTTATATTGGTCAACATTTTATATGATATTCCAAATATCTTGCTTATGTGTTTTTTTGGGGGTTCAGATTTTCCTGTATAATCACTCCCAGATCTTTTTCCTCTTTAGTCTTCATTATTTGTTTCCCTCCCATCAAATAGTTCCATACCGGTCTTATTTTGCTCTTTCCTACTTCCATTACATGACATTTCTTGGCATTGAACTTCAATTTCCACTTCCTACTCCACTCATAGATCTTGTTTATATCTTCCTGTAACAGCAAACAATCTTTCTGGGTTTTGATAGCTCTTAATAACTTTGCATCATCAGCAAATAAACTAATGTAACTGTTTATCCTACTGTGAATGTCGTTTACATAAATCTGAAACATTATGGGGGCTAACATTGACTCTTGTGGCACTCCGCTTGTTACTTTACCCCAAGATGTGTATGTATCTCTGGTCACAGTTCTCATCTCCCTGGCCTTCAAATAATCCGTTCTCCATTCTAACAAAGTTCCTCGCAGTTCTCCTTTTTGTTCTCTAGTTTCCAAAATAATCTTCTATGAGGGACTTTATCAAAAGCCCTTTTTTTATGCCCAGGTATACTGTGTCCACCCATCCATCTCTGTTTTCCAGTCTTTCTATTACTCTCGAGCAGAAGATTAATAAATTCGACACACATGACACACATGTTCTTCTTCCAGATGTTTAACCAATTTACGAGTATCTTTGATAATTATTTCACACAACTTTCCCATAACGCTTGTAAGTGACACTTGTCTGTAATTTAATGGCTGATATGCCTTTCACCTTTTAAATGTTGGTATTACGTTGGCTCTTTTCCATTATAGTGGAAATTTCCCTTCATTTAGCGAACTTTTAAGTATTTCCCAACTGCGATCCAGTAGTTGCTCTTTACATTCTTTTAGCACCCAGCCTGATACACCATCCGGCCCCGTTGCTTTTCTGACATCCAAATTATCCAAAAATCTTCCAATATCCTCTTTGTGCATTGTGATTTCCCGTAATCCTTGGCAATGCAATGTCCTATTAGGTTCTGCAAAATCTTCTACAGTGAATACCGTTTTCAAGCTCTCATTCATTATTTCACACATTTCCTTCTCTGTTTGGTATGTCTTCCCTATTGTATTTCCATCTTTAATGTCACATGATCACTTCTTCCCATTGGACTAAGGTATTGTATGCTGGGAGGGGGCTCCGGTTTCTTTGTGAATATTAGGTCAAGTAACAATGGTTCTTCTCCCTCCCCCTGTACCTAGTTGACTCCTCCACCCACTGGTCCATTGTATTTACCATAGTCAACTGTAACACTTCTTCGCTCCACTGTCCAGCATTATCCATTACTTCCATCTCTCTCCGTTTTATTTTTTACAGTTAAAGTCTACAACTAAAAGCATTCTTCCATCCCTTCTCAACATATTATCTAAGCACTTAATCACCTCTCTTTGCATATTTTTATGTTCATCAGTTTCCCATGTATTTGTCTTAGGTGTCACATATGCAACTATGATTTTCCTTTTTCTCAATTCCTTTATTTGTTACTCCCATTACTTCCACCTTGCCTTCACCATATTGCACATCCTCCACACATACGTATATTATCACGAACCCTAATTAGCACTCCTCCTCCCCCTTTACCCTTCCTGTCTCTTCTCCAGTTATCATATCCCTCATCCTTAAAGTTAACATGGATCTCTGCTCTTAGTTTTGTTCCAACAATGCACAGTACATAAGGCTTTTTCTCTTTCAAATAATCCTAAACCTCACACGCTGGATAACAATCCGTCTATATTAGTAAAGATCACTCTTAATTTCTTGTCTCCTCCACGACCTCCTCCTTCTTCCGTACATACCACTATTTTAGTCTCATATCTAGAACCCTCCACTAGAAATTCTTTTTCTCGATCTCCGTTCTTTTCTCGTTTTTTTTTTTTTTTCCTTAGCTTCATTTCTTAGCACTTTCTCTTTTTCTCTCTCCTCTAAGTTTCATATCTCTTTTTATCAATATATCTTTGTGTTCAGTATCATCGGCCAGCTTCCCTTTCCTAGCCATAATTTCCTCCACTGTCACCTGCGATCACATTCTCACTTTCATTGGTCTTCTATCCCCTTCATTATATCTTCCCAACCTAATCACTTCCTCCGCCTCCTGTTCTAGCTCCTGTGTGCTGTCCTGGACCTGTTTGATAATAGTTTTGGCTAATTCTCTCTCTTCACACTCTATCATGAACTTATTTGGATTTTTTTCCTTCATCCCAAAAATCATGAAACATTTCCTCTTATCCACTGTATCTCTCACTAGATCTTCTTTCTCCTTAATTACTTGTATAACAGCATCTTTTGTCTTTTTTTTTTTTTTTGAGAATTTGTCTCTTTACTACCTCTGAAAATTTTACTTTTTCCTCTTCCTGTTCTTGTTTCCATGCATTTTGTAATTCCTTCAGCTTGCTTTCACCCAATCCACCTTCACCTTGTCCTCAATCTCATCCTTTACTTTTTCCTGGAGTTTTCGTAGTCCTATGTAGCTTTTAGTATATCATTTTGTTTCTTTATCTCCAGTATCTCCTCTTTTAATCCTTGATTGATTACACTGACCTTCTCACATTCTACTAATCTCAATCTCAGCTCTGTTTTCCGTTGTCAGTCTATCCTGCTTGTCCATTAAACTCAACATCACTTCCTTCATGTCCCTTAACTCTTTTCAACGTTTATCAACCTCGTCATATTTCTTCTTTCGTCTCTAAATCCAGAAAAGTCTTTATCCATCTTATCCTCAGTGAATCTCCTTAGTCCTACAGTTGTTTCTATAAATTTCTGATTGTCACCAGCAGGTGTTTGTTTTTGTGGCCGCAAAACTCGGTTCCGTTTCTCTCCCCATTTTTTTCCGTCTACTGTATACGATCCAAAAAATCATTTATTACGGAGACAAGAGAACTCTATGGCCACCTACCCCCCTGTACATACGTCTAAGTCAGGCTCCAACGTCTACTGTAGTTCGTTCCCTGGGATCTATTCGGCACATCCTCTCAGTGTGGTGTCGGCAGTGTGTGTGTGTGTGTGTGTGTGTGTGTGTGTGTGTGTGTGTGTGTGTGTGTGTGTGTGTGTGTGTGTGTGTGTGTGTGTGTGTGTGTGTGTGTGTGTGTGTGTGTGTGTGTGCCAAGAAACGAAGAGGCCGTTTTTGCAGGCATACTTTTACTTATATTCACGAGTTTGTTTCCTAATCCAACTTATATGAAGTTTCATTGTAAAATACTTTATGATGTGAAAATAAATATCCAGAAATTTTCAAAAGATGTGTAAATTTCTTCATGATAAAAAAAGAACACAACGGAAATACAAATATAATAAGAACTACACAAAATCCTTGTGTAGAGCCGTGAATCTTTCATTACCTGTTATCACTTTGATGGTTTATGTTTTACTTTAAGTACTACTATAATAGATGCTTAGTAATTAAAAGAAAAATATAATATAATTTTCATCACATGCTGAACACAATACATCTCTCTCTCTCTCTCTCTCTCTCTCTCTCTCTCTCTCTCTCTCTCTCTCTCCCAAAATCTATACTATACTTGGTTTATGATTAAAAATTAGTTGAGTGTTCACTTTTTGGTAATATGGTACCATCAATTTTTCTTGATCCAATAACAAATAGTCCTTATATCTACGTATCATGTGAATGCATGTAGCAAAGATTTACGGTGCACATGTAAAATTTAATGCGTTAACAATTAAGTAACAAGAAGGTTGGAAGGTTCAGAAGTGTTGGAGCGTGTAAATTGTTCTGTTCCTCGGTGTTCTGTCCTGTCACACACTCTCTTCTTACTATTTGTCAATGATATTCTAAACCAAACTTCTTGGCCTATCCACTCCTACGTTGATGATACCACCCTACAATTTTCCCCGTCTTTCCAGAGACGACAAACAGATCACGCAGGGACGCAACAGAACGCTGGACTTCTGATCTCTCTAAAATTTCTCTGGTTGGGGCAGAGATTTAGTATTGATCAGTGTCTCAAAAATTCACTATCATCCATCAACTCGACACAACTTTCCAGAGAACTATCCCTCTTCTTCAATGACAATTAACAGTTCGCCTCTTCTACCCTGAATATTCTCAGTCTATCCTTTACTTAAAATCTAAACTGGAAACTTCACATCTCTTCTCTAGCTAGAAAAAAAAAAAACATAAGCTAGACATTCAGATTTGTCCTCGCCCGATTTTTTCACCGTCCCCAACTGCTAACTCTATACAGGTGCCTTATCCGCCCATTTATTGAGCATTCTTCGCATGTATTGGGGGCGCTGAGGGCTCCACTCGTACTGCTCTCCTACATAGGGTGGAATCAAAAGCTTTTCATCTTATCAACTCCTCTCCTCTGACCGACTGTCTTCAGCCTCTTTCTCACTGCCGCAATGTTGCATCTCTCGTTAGCTTCTACCGCTGATTCCATGCCAACTGCTCTTCTGATTCTACTAACTGCATGCCTCCTCCTCCCGCTGCCTTCTTGCACAAGACCTTCTTTCTCTCATCCCTATTCTGTCCACCTTTCTAACGCAAGAGTTAACCAGTGCTCTCAATCATCCATACCTTTATCTGATAAACTTTGAAACTCCCTACCTACTCTGTATTTTCATCTACCTATGATTTGTACTCCTTTAAAGGGAAGTTTCAAGACATTTATTCTATTCTTTTGGCTAACTCTCTCGGCCCTCTTCGGGGACTAATATATAGGCCCTTTTGTTTAATCGTTCTTTCCCCTTGGCGAGTTTTCCCATATTCTTACATACAAAAAAATACAGTTTCTGATGTAATTTTCTGGTGGATGTACAAGTATACTTAAGGTTCCTTAATGTCTCACTGTGTTACCAAGAGATGATATATCCAAATATTTGTAAGGCATTCAGAAGAAAGTGCAGGTATCAGGGTGAAGAATTGTGTACGAAAAATACAAATATATATGTAAAACTGACTGAATATAATAAATGAATATAACTGAAATATGCAACATAATGAACATAGTGAACTTTTTTCCATCGAGGGAAAATTTATGGAGAAATAAATAATAAATACAAGTGGGCTACAGAGGTGATTAGGTGGTAGCGAAGTATCATTTTTGTTCGAAATATGTGCAGTGTGGGACGTAATCAATATACATGAGTACCTAAATACCACGAAGAACATATCTTCTAATTTCCTCATTTTGTATTCATGTAATTATACATAAGCACAAACTACACTTACAGCAACTAGATGGAAACGTAGCAAAGTGAATTATTCAATCTATGAAAGTGAGCCTGCATGATTGGTGTGTATTCCTTTCATTTCCCGGGAGACGAACGAAAAGCCAGCATGTTTCAGGAATGTGAATTTTGCAAGATAGGAAAGATTAAAACACTGCGGCTCCTCGGCAATATCCCGATCAGGAAGTGTGGAATTGATAAATACATTTTTCTCGCTGTGGCTTCACAATAACTTAAATAACAGATGGTGCATATGAAATCACAGCTTATTAACGTTAACACATGAAACTATGTTTTGGTAGCTTTATGGTGTTAGTCGTTTTTCGTAAATAAACTGAAATTCCGTTATAGAAAGGAAAAGAAAATTATCACACACACACACACACAGAGAGAGAGAGAGAGAGAGAGAGAGAGAGAGAGAGAGAGAGAGAGAGAGAGAGAGTGTGTGTAATTCACCTCGGTCGCCTGCTGGTCACCCAGAAAGTCTTGCCCATTACGGAGCGAGCTCAGAGCTCATAGACCGATCTTCGGGTAGGACTGAGACCACAACACACTCCACACACCGGGAAAGCGAGGCCACAACCCCTCGAGTTACATCCCGTACCTATTTATTGCTAGGTGAACAGGGGCCACACATTAAGAGGTTTGCCCATTTGCCTCGCCCCGTCGGGATTCGAACCCGGGCCTCTCGATTGTGAGTCGAGCGTGCTAACCACTACACTACGCGGTGTGTGTGTGTGTGTGTGTGTGTGTGTGTGTGTGTGTGTTTCCTCCCACATATTTTTAAGGCCTTGATATAACTTATAATTTCTTTTGTCTGCTTTAACAGAAGTACTTACTCAGAATACATCATAGCAAAATGCAAAATTTCTTGGTATCTATGACGTAATCAATTACCCACATAAGGAAAGGGTGCGACGTGCTTGCTTAAGAGAGGCCTAATGAACATGCTCATCGTATACACACACATTGATCACTTCAGACAAGGAAGGTCGGCTGATGATTGCATTTCCTCGTCCTTCCGAACCAGTGCCCCGATACTCAGCAATACTAGTCGCGCTAATTGTAGAGCCTGTTCGCTTCCAAGGTGTCAGGTAACAGCATCCAGCCATTATTGATGACCAACAGTGACATGACTTGAATATTCGAATATTTATTTCCAACAGCAAATGACACTTACCTGATCGTTCTTGACTATTCGTTGCCCCTGACTACATTTGTCGACTTCTTCCGTTCAAAATTGTTCATAATGATATTATTGCTTCATATTATTTATTCACTTTGTTTAAATCCTGATAAAAAAAAAAAATCAATGATAGTAAACATCAGCAATCATGTGCCAGCTTTTACCTAAGCATACCAGCCTTCAATTTTGTTGTATTGAACTAGTCCACAACCAGTTAGTGAATCATTTCCTTAAAAGTAAAAAAAAAAAAAAAAAAAAAAAAAAAATCTACATTTACCGTCCATCCCTCTGTCCCTCGCGTTTTTTTTTTTTTTCAATTACTCTTAATTGATTGATTGGCTGTTACTGATCTCCATAATATGTAAGACTAAATAGAGCGGTTTGTGAGAGAACATCGTAGAATGTAGCAAGTTGTACAAACGAATCATTTGTTCATAAGAGAACAAAATAAGACGAAAGTGCGAGATTCCTGTGTATGTCTGGTAGAAGTTTTTTTTACTACATCCAGACTGTCGGTAACTGGTAGGATCGAAAAACAAACAAACAAAAAAAGAAAAAGGTTCATTTACATCCTCCTTCAAAATTAATTTTCTCAATAATATGAAACTATTCTTTATAAAACCACAAAAACGAGTGTGTGTGAGTGTTATATATATATATATATATATATATATATATATATATATATATATATATATATATATATATATATATATATATATATATATGAATATCAATCATAAGAGGCATTCGCCGTGGGGGGAGGGGGCGTCGCTGCGCCTGACCGCGCCACTCCAGGCGAAGTCAGGCCTCGCGAGTCTCAATGCATGCTCCCTTCCTGTGCCAGCAAGAGGCATCGACTTGCCGCAGCCATGAGTTCTGTGGACGTCCTCTTGGCCTCCTCCATGCTGGGTTATCCCTTTCGGAGACAACCCGATATGCATGATCAGTTTCCGAGTAGCGTGCCACATGCCCATATAGTCGCAGTTGGTATTGACGGACTATGCTGGTAATCGGGCTCGAATCAGTCTCACGGAGCAATCGCTGATTTGACACAAAATCATCCCAGCGGTACCCCATGATCCTGCGAAGGCATCTAGTACCAAAGGCATCAATTCGCCTCTTCACATCGATGTTCAGCGTCTATTTTTCATAATCGTAGATCAGGGATCACCAGCAACTTGAAGATCCGAATCTTCGTCATTCTGCACATGTACCAACAACGCCAAATACTCGTGTTTAGGAAATCCATAACGCCGTGGGCCATGCTAATCCACCGTATAAATCACTCACAATATGGCTTTATGAATGAAAAGTCGTGCCTTGCAAACTTGTTGAGTTTTCATAGTAAGGTTTATGAGGGGGCAGATAAAGGTAATAATTATGACATTCTATACTTAGATTTCAGTAAGGCCTTTGAAAAGGTACCTCACCAGAAGTTCTTAATTAAAAAAGGTTAGAACACTTATTTGTGTGACGCAAGATTCTCAAAAATGACTGCACTCAAAACCATATACCGTAATCGTGCGCAAATCGAGAATGGTTAGTGGCTCTATCGTAAACACTGTCAGGGATTGAGGATCTTTGCATGGCAAAGCAGACTCAAGTCTCACATTGCCGTCGTCTATCTGAAAGCTGCTATAAAAATGCAGATGATAATTCTGCTTTTAGGCACACAACAACAACAACAACTAGTCTACTATTACTACTACTACTACTACTAATAATAATAATAATAATAATAATAATAATAATAATAATAATAATAACAATAATAATAATGACTATCTATTTATGTACCCACCTATCTACTTATCTATGTTGGCAAAATTTATTAAGGGTGAGGGGGAGAGATTGAGCGGGTATCCCTGGAAGGATGGGGGGGGTAGCACTACTGTAATGAACTAACTTTGGTGGGACACAGTTTACAAAAAGGTTGAGAATCCTTGATTTAACTGTATAGAAGACATTTTTTACCTGGCTTAAGATGAAAACACTGTGTAATATTCTTTTGTGTGTGTGTGTGTGTGTGTGTGTGTGTGTGTGTGTGTGTGTGTGTGTGTGTGTGTGTGTGTGTGTGTGTGTGTGTGTGTGCTTCTTGTTGCGAGAGGGAAAAATCTTACTCAGGCGAGAGGCATTAAATCACTTTACCTCTTCAGTACCATGACGCATTTTCATATTCATTCTGGTTACTATTTAATGGTTTTATGTAACTTCACAAATTTATGTGGGGGATTAAAATAGTGAAGACTCTGGCCATTAACCTTCTGACCACCATAATACTTTCTTAGTGTCAATAAAATAATCTAATCATGCTCAAAACTCATGGTGAAAATGTGTCCCAGTACTGAATGGGTTAAATGCATGTATCCATACCCTCTGTCACTTATAACATTTTGTTAAAAAGCAATTCATTCGGAAAGAAGTTAAATCCCCAGAAAATTTTCTACTATTATCAAGAATGAAGGACATGCTAAATCTCCAGAATTTTATAACAGCAGAGAGAGAAAAGATTTGTAGTCACGTTGTGTTCGGAAACGTGATGGATGATTGAAAACTTTAGTCAACATCTTCAGGAGTGTGAACCAGAATTTGTACGATGCAATACATATATGTCCATGCTATATTCTCTGATGCGATAAGTGAATTGCTCCAAATGCTCGTTAACTTTTCTCCAACATTCCTAGAATTATTCATTTTACCTATTAAAGTACGTATATCTAGGACACTTTGATCGATGAACACTAACACTACTGGATTTATAACCATCACAGAAAAAGTATCGCCTTTTTCTACACTAACAGCAAAACCAAATCGTAACACGCTTGAATGACCTTTTGTCCTCACACACCGGATTGTGAGCACTGTATTATTTTGATGACAAATGCAGGATACAGAAACTATCCTGCATTTTTCATCAAAATAATGTAATTATACGGATTAGGGGTTCCATGCCTCGAGCATTAAAGAGCATTAACCAAGTGTAGATACCACAGGAGTATAGGTGTGCATCCTTATTTTATCAACAGTGTGTGTATGTGTGTGTGTGTGTGTGTGTGTGTGTGTGTGTGTGTGTGTGTGTGTGTGTGTGATCATTATATCATCATCGCGGACGCTATGGATAAGGCTTCAACATGGCATGCACTTTAAGCACAGATGACATCTGTTAAATGCTGTATCACTGAACCGGCCCCAGTTACTTCATAGTATTGATATACTGTAGTTTTAGTTTTTAGTGTGAAGTCAATAGAAAGCTTTAAAAGACCATTAGGCTTAATGGATGGGGATGATAGATAGAATTAGGTAGGTATATTTCGAACAGTGACTGATTGCTATATTTAGATCTGGTGGCTTCTTGCAGCAAATCTGATTTTTTTATGTTCTTATGTTAAGCAACTTACCACTATACTTCTCGCGAGAATGCGTTCTTTGTTGTTCTATGATAGTGTGTGGACCAGTCTTATAACAATAAATACAAAAACCATCTTGAGTAAAAATCAAAGAAATACCTTTACTGTAATGCTGCTTCGTTATTATGCGTGAGCGAACTACATGGTGGCAGTGAAATACACCCCATTCGACCAAAAGAAACGCCTGGTACAGGTTTAAAGAAAAAAATCACCGAGACATTACTGCTGTAATATCATGCATTACTTGCATCGCTTCCCCCTCTTCTACTCGCCCTCGTGCTTATGGCCTCATGACTCATCCCTAAAGTGCCAGGAACTCTCTCTCGTGTCTGTGATATAGCATTATGTTCTACACCTCGACCTCTGACCAACATGTAAGAAAGGAATCAAATTATCAAACTCCCTTACCGTTGCCACACGCCCAAAGCACAGAGCTCAAAGATAATGCA
The DNA here is from genome assembly GCF_017591435.1 of Portunus trituberculatus. Taxonomy (NCBI): domain Eukaryota; kingdom Metazoa; phylum Arthropoda; class Malacostraca; order Decapoda; family Portunidae; genus Portunus; species Portunus trituberculatus. The sequence continues at coordinate 19,553,723 of NC_059297.1, forward strand.
AGCTTGGACTATATACTTACTTGTTACTTGTTACTTGGGGTGTTTGTTCAAGGCTCCGCTCCACTGCGAGGCAGCGCTCAGCAGAGCCTCCCTCAAAAGCAACTAGCATCTATAATTGTCTTTGATTTCCATGCCGTTAAAATCATAAACTTCCTTGAACAAATATGTCTTCAATTTCTTTATGAAGATATCGATCCTGGCACAACCTTTAATATCACTTGGCAGTTTATTGTAAATCCTTGGTGCGCATCTTGCAAATACTCGACATCCCATGTCAAGGTTATTTCTTGGCTCATGTAGTCTGTATGGGTCTGCATCGTGTTCCTTGGTATGTGCACAAATGTATGAGTGTCAGGGTCATTTCTCTAATTTTGCAGTATCATATTCATTCAGCCATGTTTCAGTCAAAGCAAGAATATCCAGATTCTCATCATTAATTAAAGTTCTGATTTCTATTGTCTTGTTTCCAACTGACTGGACATTTAATAAACCACATTTCAACATAGAGCTCACAGCATTAGTAGCCATGATCTGTAATATTTCTGATCCTGTCAATTTCACTTTCCAACACAACACAACAACTATTATTCGCCGAGTGGACAGTATTCTGTTTCTTAAACCTCACACAGTTTATGCATTTCTTCTCTGTAGATGTGCAATCCTTGGACTTTTGGTTGCCTGCACATTTAAAGCAAACGGGATGCTCACCATTTTTCTTGGCATTGCAGTTTGCCTCAGTATGACCATACCTTTGACAATGGTAACAGGTAAGTGCATGATACCTGGTAAACTCCCCATTCAAGCTTAATCCTGTCCTGATGTTGATGCAACAACTGTCTTATCATTGGATCACATTTCATGATGTAATGAACTGTGCCCCCTGCTGCTGGTTTCCAAAAAATATTCTCAATCTTTGACTTGATATCAGGAACTGCTTGAAGGTAGCCATTTCTTGCAATATTTGTATCAATGATACCATCCTTAGTCTCTTCCTTATGGACATTAATTTTCTGAGCAGATTTAGTTGTCAACTTTTCAACATTCTCCAGTTTCTGGGCTGCCTCATTTCTCAAACTCTCATCGGCAAAATTCATCACTATTTTTTTGCCATCATTTGCAAACTTTGTATCATTAATTTGCATTCTAACTAAATTCAAATTCCAGATGTTAAAATCCTTGTGACCCAGAATAGTGTCCGAGCTTCATCAAAATAAATTTAGTATGTCATGCTGTACCCATTTCTCTAGATTAATGTTAACGTACTTCTGTCGTTCTTTACTACTTCTGTAGCTACGCTGTCCTGTATATCCACAAAACACACAGCAGTCCTTCCCCCCCACACACACACTTCTCTGGTCATGCCCTAATTCCAGGTACTTCTCTGGTCATGCCCTAATTCCAGATCCTTACCTCCACTTTCGTTTCTTGCTCCTCTCCCTTTCATTCACCGCCTCCTTAATTCCTTCATCATGTCCCTTTTGCGACTTCAATAGAGCACCCTCTCTTTCTTTTTCCCTTTATCATCACTTCTCCGTGGTCACGGGCTACCTACCCTTCCACCTAAATTTGCTAACACAATTTTACACAATTCTATTCTGGGCAATGGCACTGTGCTTAAATTACCCGCAAAATACATTCAAGGCCGTTTCACACCATATGCGATGTTAAGTAAAACACGTTCTGCCGCGGAGGCAGGCTAACTTTGTATGCTATTGCCGGAAAAATTGCCTGCTCACCGATCTTGGAAACGATGCGAGTGGTGTGGGGCGGGATGTCTCCCATAGCTTTGCATCCGGTGTGAACACAGCTATTGGAAATAAATACACTGAAGGCCGTTTCATACCGGATGCGATGCTAAGCGAGACACGCGGGCGAGCTAACTTTGTTTGCTATGGGTATGTTCACACCAAAAGCTATGCCTATCTGCGAGGCGCAAGCCGAAAGCACTGACAGTCTGACAAAAGGTGACAAGGCCCAGATATATTGGGCCAACCAATTCACACTGGGTTTCAAGGTATCACTTACATGGGCGGAGCTTGTGACGTAGTAACAAAAAACTAGGAAGTTAGCTGGAAAAGAAAACGTGGACTACAAGCGATCAGGTATACTCGCCTATCCCGCTAATTCAAGACCAAGGCTGCCTCTTTCATCAATAATGTATATATCTCATCTACACGTTTCATAGCACGTAGGGAAACATATCTTGTTTCTTTCATATCATGAAAGTAAACCCAGTGTACCATAGCCACAAAAAAAAAAAAAAAAAAACGGAGTGAGGGAGAAGTCCAGACTGGAACTGATCCGCCAGACTCAAAAGGCGCTTCTATACTCATACTTTTACGTCGGGAAATAACCGGAGTGCTGCATCGGAAATAAGTGGTGAGCTTCCAATCTCAGCGTACGCCGTACAACGGTACAGGCAGGAGATTCCGCGTTTCTCAGTCACGTGTGAGCAGCCGGAGGGGAAGTATGTATGTTGCATTTATGGATGCCCGCACTGTCAATGTAATTCAAGAGGTCCCTTATGGACCAATGTGGCATCTGCTTCCACAAAATTACATCCTCTGCCTTTGCAGGCAGAGTGAAAGAGGATGTAACGCGGCTGATGTACACCCTCCTCCACTGTTGACATGAGACTGGGTGAGACCGGGATAATTTTCTAATTTATTGTCAAAATGCCTTTGGTTGATGGGATCCCGCACGCTCCGTAGCCCCGCCCGCTTTTACCATATTTGGAAGGGCTGGCAAAGCAGTCGGGTTATTCCCTGAAGTAAAAGTCCCAGGTTAAACAAGAGTCCTACGTCACAACAAAACTTACCCTCCTGGTGAGAGGTGAGAGGGTTTGATTCAGCTGACCCTATATCTCTGGGCCCTGGTCTGACAGTTCCTTGAGTTGAGGAGTCAGGTCACTAAGGTCAGAGTGAGGTATGGGACAGCCTTAGGTGGGAGGTGGGCCTCTGGGGACGAGCGCACAAAGGCATGAGCCCAATAGGAGCAGGAGTCATCCAAGCTATGGCTGGAAAAATCACCTTCCCACCGCTCTTGGAAGTGATGCAGTCGGTGTGGCGGGTATGTCCCATAGTTTCGCATACGGTGTGAACACAACTATTGTAAGTACATTGAGGCGATTGTAAGCCACGTAGCGTGCGTGGAGTGTCTCGCCTCCAGCGTGAAACGGCCTTAAGCCACGTAGCTTTGCACCACGTGTGACATGTCTTGCCTCCGGTATGAAACGGCCTTTACCTGACGTTTCGAAGTATTCGTTTACATTTGTCAGACTTTATGCTATATGTCATTAATCCTTCATTAGTTCTTTTGAAGTTATGTCCCACTAACTTCGGTATGCCTTTAGAGACAAGAATAAAACCTCAGTATAATTACTAAATATGAGTATGATAAGCTTAACATTTCCAAGCAGTAGTCACCTGCCGCCCGGTGGAATACTCCAGGAGAGGTACTTACGGGGATGTAGGCAGTGCTGCAGACTGAGTGATTCCCCGTGTCCTCTCTTCCCGGTTCCCTTTGTGGTCTCATTTATACAATTGAGCAGCTGCAGCCTGCCCTCTAAAGACAACTTCTACTACTTCCTACACTACACTACAACACCTTACACTTTTACACTCTCTTCAAATCAAAATTTAATAATGGCTTCACCACGCCCTGCCTCGGAGTCCCCCTCTGGGAGGGGACCATAAATGTCCCCAGGTCGGACTGCCCTCTGCTGTCGACCTTGGGTGTCTTGACACTTCATCTAATACTTTCACTATCAATTTCTGCAACATTCGTGGCCTTCGTTCTAATTTTCAATCTGTGGAACACCACCTCTCCTCTACTAAACCTCATCTTCTCTTCCTAACTGAAACACAGTTGTCTGTGACTACTGACAGCAGCCCTTTTCTGTTCCCTCCTACTTGCTCTATCCTCATTTTCAATCCAAAGCTGGATGTTGCGCATACGTGCGTAACGACACCACTTGCTCTCGTGCCCACAATCTTGAATCTTCAGAATTTTCTACCATCTGGCTAAGACTTCAATGTCACTCTCTAACTAAATTCATCTGTGCTGTATACCTCTCACCTAATTCCTCTGACTATGTAAAATTCTTTGACTATTTGACTTCCAAGGTGGAGCACATCTTATCTCACTTTCCTTTTGCTGAGATCTCCATTTTAGGGATTTCAATGTTCACCACCAGCTTTGGCTTTCATCTTCTTTCACTGACCAACCTGGTGAACAAACCTTCAACTTTGCTATCCTTCATGACCTAGAGCAGCTAGTGCAGTTCCCTACCCGTATTCCTGACCGCCTTGGAGACACGCCCAACATTCTTGATCTTTTCCTAACCTCCAACCCTTCTGCTTACTCTGTTAAACTTTCCTCTCCGTTGGGCTCCTCCGACCACAATCTAATTTCCGTTACCTGTTCTATCACTCCAGTGCAGCCTCAGGACCCGCCTAAGCGGAGGTGCTTCTGGCATTTTAACTCTGCTAAGTGGGAGGAACTAAGGCAGTACTATTCTGATTTCCCTTGGGATGATTATTGTTTTCATGTCAGAGATCCTTCTCTTTGTGCCGAGCGCATAACAGAGGTGATTATCTCTGGCATGGAGCTATACATTCCTCATACTTTCTCTAACCCTAAAGCTAAAAAGCCTTGGTTTAACTCTGCTTGTTCTCGTGCTGTCAATGATAGAGAGGCGGCTCACAAACGGTTCCGTAGCCATCCAACTGCTGAAACTCATGCCCTATATATTTCTGCCCGTAATCATGCCAAATCTATTCTCCAACTTACTAAAAACTCTTTCATCAATAGAAAATGTCAAAGTCTTTCCAATTCTAACTCCTCTCGAGATTTCTGGCATCTAGCCAATAATATCTCTAACAACTTTACTTCTTCGTCTTTCCCTCCTTTACTTCATCCAGATGGCTCTACAGCTGTCTCTTCTTTTCTAAAGCTGAACTCTTCGCTCAAACCTTTGCTACCAACTCAACTTTGGATGATTCTGGGCATATTCCTCCTACTCCTCCACCCTCTGACTACTTCATCCCTAAAATTAAAATTCTTTATAAAGACGTTTTCCTGGCCCTCTCTGGCCTTGATTCTCGGAAGGCTTACGGTCCGGATGGAGTCCCTCCTGTTGTTCTCAAAACTGTGCTTCCGAACTCGCTCACTGCCTGGTCAAACTCTTTCATCTGTGTCTCTCTACTTCTATTTATCCTTCTTGCTGGAAGTTTGCTCACATTCAACCTGTCCCTAAAAAGGTGACCACTCCAATCCTTCTAACTACCGCCCTATAGCTTTGATTTCCTGCCTTTCTAAAGCCTTTGAGTCTATCCTTAATAGGAAGATAATGAGGCATCTATCAGCTCACAACCTTCTCTCTGATTGCCAGTATGGTTTCCGTAAAGGCAGATCTACTGGTGATCTTCTTACTTTCCTAACTGAATCTTGGTCATCCTCTTTAGGGACTTCGGTGAAACCTTTGCTGTCGGCCTTGACATATCGAAAGCCTTCGATAGAGTCTGGCACAAATCTTTAATTTCTAAACTACCCTCCTACGGATTCTATCCTTCTCTCTGTACCTTCATCTCCAGTTTCCTTTCCGATCGTTCTATTGCTGCTGTAGTAGACGGTCACTGTTCTTCCCTAAAACTATCAACAGTGGTGTTCCACAGGGTTCTGTCCTATCACCCACTCTCTTTCTATTATTCATCAATGATCTCCTAAATCTGACTCAATGCCCTATCCACTCCTATGCTGATGATACCACCTTGCATTATTCAACAGCGTTCAACAGACGCCCAACCCAACAACAATTAAATGACTCAAGGCGAGATGCTATAGGACGCCTAACTTCTGATCTTTCACTTGTTTCTGATTGGGGCAGAGAAAACCTGGTTTTGTTCAATGCCTCAAAACTCAATTTCTACAACTATCTACTCGACATAACCTTCCAGACAACTATCCTCTCTTCTTCAATAACACTCAACTTCCCTCTCCTCTACATTAAACACACTCGGTCTATCCTTCACTAAAAATCTAAACTGGAAATTTCACATCTCTACTCTTGCTAAATCAGCTTCCAAGAAGTTAGGTGTCCTGTGGCGTCTTCGTCCATTTTTCTCTCCTCCCAGCTGCTTGCTCTGTACAGGGCCTTATCCGCCCGTGTATGGAGTATGGCTCTCATGTCTGGGGATCCACACACAGCTTTACTAAACAAGGTGGAATCTAAAGCTTTTCGTCTTATCAACTCTTCTCCTCTAACTGACTGTCTTGATTCTTTAAGTCACCGCCGCAATGTTGCATCTTTATCTGTCTTCTACCGCTGTTTTCATGCTGTCTGCTCTTCTGAACTTGCTAACTGCTTGCCTTCCCCTCCTGCGGCCTCGCTGCACAAGACTCTCTACTTCTTCTCATCCCTATTCTGTCCATCTTCCTAATGCAAGAGTTAACCAGTATCTTCACTCCTTCATTCCCTACACTGGTAAACTCTGGAACTCTCTACCTGTGTCTGTATTTCCACCTGCCTATGACTTAAACTCTTTCAAAAGAGGAGTGTCAAGACACCTCTTACGTTAACTGGACCCTCCTTTTAGATTTTTTTGTTTTTTCTCTTTCTCCTACTTTCCTCTCAACAGGGCCTGGCAACCAGCGGGATTTTTTTTTTTCCAACACTTTGTTTTCCCTTGGCCAGTGCCCTTGTAATGTAAAAAAAAAAAAAAAAAAAAAAAGCGAATGAAGACATCAGGGACAGCTGGCAAGGAAGTGATACGTGATATTTGAGTAGTGGCAAATTCGCTTTCTTACCAAACCATGAAGTCTCACATAACAGATGTTACTATAACTTAGAACATATGAATATAAGAAAAATGGGAAGCTGCAGGAGTCCGCCAGGCCGACACGTGGCTGTCCCTGTATGAGCAAAGCTACCTAATTCCGTCTATCATCCACATCCATAACTTTATCTAATCTTTTAAAGATCCCTATTGACTCAGCACTAAGAACATGACCACTGAGTCCGTTCCATTCATCAACTACTCTGTTTGAAAACAAGTGTCTTTCCTATTTCTATCCTAAACCTGAATTTTTTAAGCTTAAATAGAGTATTTCTGGTTCTGTACTCATTACTGATCCTAATAACTTCGCTCATGTCTTCTTTGTTATAACCCCTATACCACACAAATACTTTTATCAGGTCCCCTCTTAACTTACATCACGCTAAGAAATGCAAATTTAGTTTCTTATATATATATATATATATATATATATATATATATATATATATATATATATATATATATATATATATATATATATATACATATACTCTTCCGGCTCAAAGGACCAATAAAAAAATAATAAATAAATAATAAACATAGATTTCGCAAGTCTGTTACATACGTGAGCAAAGTTCTCTACCTTTCATACTCTCATATTTTGGGTTATACTTTACTTAGTACATTTTACTTCATATCATTACATTCAGGAATGATTGTTGAATCTAAGCATCACATTAACATTTTTGCAAGTAGATATTTGACAGAAATATGATGAGTTAAAGTGAAAAACTAGTGTTTGCATTATTTATAACTTTTAGTTGATTGCAACAATTCGCAGTGATCTAAAATAATTACTACAATAAACTATCCCATATAGTAGAAAGAAAATCTGAATGCGATGACATCTTCAGATTTTTTATAAAACTTTATATAAGCGGTATATGGAATAATTAGGGACCATCACCACCGCGCTACACAAACACTTGTCAGTCAGGAAATTATTACTTGACCGTCAGTGGTTTAAAATCTAAGTAGCAGTAATATGTAGAGAACAAAGTCTTAAGATATGCGATGATGTCTTCAGATTTCTGATAAAATATTATAAAAGCAGCAAATGGAATAATTAAGGATCAAACCAACAAATTTGACGGGCATCATCTTACCATCGCATGCTACACAAACACTAATGTCTTGTCAGTCACTCAGTCAGGTCGCAATGTCTACTCGGTGCAGAGTAGACATCACGACCTCCACTCCAGTCCTTTACAGATGATTTTCTGTAACTATGCCAAAATTGTGTATTTTCTCTCTCCAGTAAAGCCATTGTTTCTTTTGATAAAGATGTTACAGCTATGGTTATAAAGAGAAGGAAATTATTCCTCGACCGTTGTTAGTGCGTGGTTTGAAAATTACCGTTGCAGTTGTAAGCCGAGAGAGAGAGAGAGAGAGAGAGAGAGAGAGAGAGAGAGAGAGAGAGAGAGAGAGAGAGAGAGAGAGAGAGAGAGACTTTCACTTGTAGCCTAACCTTCATCAGTGTTTTATAATTATCAAGTCTACTCTTCCTTTGTCTGCAACTAGCCTATTATACGTAACCTTTAATAGTGTCCTTTCTTACTACCAAACGTATCATCATTATCATCAGCACCATTAATCTCCTATCATTACTATTTTTTTTTCCTTTTTTTCTTTCTTTTTATTTTCGCAAAGGATTATTTCCTTCCTATGCTACCTAACTTCCCAACTTCTTAACCCCTTAGCACATTATGTTTCTTTAAAGGAACAAAAAAGTGGTCTTCTACATATGCCTATTGTGTTTTAGTTTTCCATCGTATTTACATTTTTTTTTTTTTTTTTCATAATGAGAGAAAATGTTGTACTTTCAAACACTCAGGTCAGTTATTGCCTGTTGCTGCTAGTAGGAGGGTTGTTGCTGCCCTTCGGACCACATATGTTGACTCTCTTCCAAAATGTCAAGAAAAAGTCGAGATATTGATTGTATTTTTTCATGCATAACTATATATTTACAAATTTCCTATATAAACACGAGGCCAATGCTTGCATTATCACCAGCAATTATTACATTATAGTTAAGTTTTATACAGTGCATATTATGTCAGGCCAAATGTTGATGTTCCTTTGAAGGAACACCACGGAGGCCTCTGACAGATCGTCCATCTCCTATGAAATTATATACTGACCATTACTAACCACTAGTGTATATATTATGATCCTGTACTTAAGGATTAATATTCTAAAGGTTTTTCTCATAAATGGACACAAATTTTTAAAATCTATTAGAAGAAAATCAGTTTTTATTTATCTTATTCTTTGACAGGGCGTTCATGAATGTTGAGGATGCAGTGAATTACTTGTATTCAATACCTGATTATGATGAGGCTACGGGCATTGACATAACACTGGAGCCACCTGATGATGGAGCTCAATCAGATGCTGACGATCCTAGTGAGGATATTGTAGACGTTGAAGAGAATGTAAATCTACTTGGACCACGGTTACTAGCAAATGCGCCTCACATACAGCTTACAAATAGAAATTCTCGTGTGAACCCATGTTCAACCCGTTCAACTACAGTAGATCTTGAAGATGATGATGTTCGTGAGGCTTCACCACAAGAGAAAGCTAAGCCTCCAAAGAAGAGAAAATCCAAACCTGTATATGAGTGGAAACAGTATAATCTTGATCATAACACCTATGTTGAAAGAAGGAAGCTAGATAATAAAAGTCAACATATTCCATCAATAGTGAATAGATGGGCAGATGAAGGCTTAACTCCATATGACATTTTCACTAACATGTGGAATGAAGAGATAATGAAACTCATAAAAGTTGAAACAAACAGGTACCACCAAGTAACATTTGGTAAAGAACTTCATGTCACTGTCAATGAACTGTATCAAGTACTTGGTATATTTCTTCTTTCAGGCTATAATAAGGTTCCTAACCGTCGCTTGTTCTGGTCAAAATGTGCAGACACAAGGAACCTTTCTGTTACACAGTGTGGAATGTCAGTGAATAGATATGAAGAGATTGTTAGGAGCTTCCATTTTGTAGACAACTCAAAGATGCCTTCAGGTGACAAACTATACAAAATCAAGCCTCTATTTGATCACTTCAATAAAATATTCATGGAATTAGCTCAACCGTTACCTATGACATGGGCTGTTGATGAAGAGATGGAGCCATACTATGAGCATCATGGCCTCAAACAGTTCATCAGAGGAAAGCCAGTCAGATTTGGCTTCAAGTTCTGGTGCCTGTGCTCATCTGAGGGGTTCCTTGTTTCTTTCAAGCTATATGAAGGCCGGGATTCAGGGCATGAACAAGAACTATCAATAGGAGAATCAGTTGTTCACACACTGGTAAAAGGAAAAGTTCCCCTGGAAGTAACGGGTTTATAGACAATTTCTTCACTACAATGCCTCTTCTCGAGTCATTTAGGGATGCAAATATAAACAAACCTAACAGGTACAATACGCAAAGATAGATAAAAGACGTGCCTCTAAGTGACAAAGAAAAAGGAAAGAGATACAACAGAACTATTCACAACTGAACAAAAAACACTGGTAGTTTGCCACTGGAATGACAACAGTGATGTCATAGTAGTAGTATTTGTTTACTGATTCCATAATGGCAAAATATCACGAAAAATATTGATAAGTATATAGTGTAACAAATTTTTGCCGGGAAGGAACAACTCACATCTCAGAAGATAATACACCTATTCCCAAAATATCTTGCATGCGTCAGTTTTAGATATATAAAAGTAAAATATTAGAAAATTGAATTAATCGTCACATTAAAAAGGTTACCATGCATTCGTGGGTTAACTTCACTCCATTGATGGTAAGACTGCAGGATTTGTTCCATCAGAATGTTGTAATGGATAAACACAATATGACATGTACGGAGATTTTCACGTATATAGTAATACCATGAATAAGATTTTTTTTTTTTCGGTACATATTTGTCCAGAATCAGTACTAACTTCTATTTCTGTCATGTCTCACTGGCTCGAGTTCCTCGTGCTGATTATTTTTAAATTCCACATGATAGTATAAATCGCAAATTAAAGATATCGCCATCAGCGTTTCTTGAAAATTAATTAGCTTCCTTTGGACGCTATCAATTTACCGATTTAATTAGGTTAACTTAAAAAGTTTACCAAATAACAACCTAGTGATTTGCGACATAAAGTGATGATAGATTATTTAGAACCTCACTTGTGGGGGAAAAAAATCATTTCGTCCCCAAATAGTTCAGTACTTTTTCTGGACTTTTATTTTCCTGTACACAAATTATTTCACAAAAAATCACAAATTTCATATAAGCTTAGGCTGCAAAATTTCACGAAAGCCTATTCTATCATCCATTAGGCCGCGTTTAGTTATATATTAGCTACAATAGGTTGTGGCAGGCTGCATGAGGGTATGCAAAAAAAAAAAAATGCGAGCATAAGAAAAAAATAATGCCAATTTTCAGTTTCATCCAACCAACGATTTTCTGATGTGGTTTATATGTTTCTGGTGAGATAAATAGTGAACTGATTGATGTTCAACATCATTTCTGTCACAAATGCGTAGTTTTCAAGTTATGACTTTTCAACTTATGCCTACCTTTCCTCCCCCAACGATCTTTTGGGACCTGTGGGAAGTCGGGCTGGGGAAGCACCAAATTGATTAATGCGCGTTGCAAAAGATCTAAAATCAACAAAAACACAAAAACTCTATGAAAAATGCATAAACTACACCTTTGACGGTGGCAGTGGCGGTGGCTGAGGCGAGCGTTGCTGTTATTCTTGAGTAACATGTCAACAATTCGATCTAAACTTAGTCTTACAGAGGTTCTCAAACTTTTAAGCTCGTTGACTCCCCAAATGAAGTTTCAAATTTTCTACCGACCCCCTAGCTTTTAATTCAAGGGAAAAACACCGATGCCAAAATCAATACGAGTAGTACTAGTAGTAGTAGTAGTAGTAGTAGTAGTAGTAGTAGTAGTAGTAGTAGTAGCTATGAAGTATGATGAAAAGGTATCACACAGTAAGAAAATATGTCAAGATGTACTAGTATATTATTCATCGAACCTCTTTCGACCCCCTAGCTATTCATCGACCCCTCAGATGTTCTAATCTATCCCTGGGGGTCGATATCGACCACTTTGAGAACTCCCTGATCTAAACTAACCGGGGGCTGAGCCTTCCCGGACCCCATCTCTAGACTAGCCTGAGGTTGGGGCTGCTCCCCCCGACCTCTCCTGATTACTAACCAAACCCTCAGCCAAACCTAACCTATCCCAATTTTAACCAATATACAAAATGTAGTGAATCTTTGGCAACGCTGCTCAGCAATAACAGCAACGCTTGCCTCAGCCGCCGCCACTGCCGCCGTTAAAGGTGCAATTTATGTATCTTCTTATATTTCTTATGTGATTTTGTTGATTTTCTACCTGATTTTGCAATGTACGTTACTTGATTTAATGATCCCCCAGCCAAAAGACCCGATTTCCCACGGGTACCCCCAAGATCGTTGAGGAAGAGATGTAGACATTAGGTTGAAAAATTATTACTTGAAAAGAACGCATTTGCAATGGAAATGATGTAGACCATCAATCAATACACTACACATATCCCCAGAAACACATAAGCCACATCAGAAATCGTTGGCTAAGTGAAACTGAAAATTGTCCATTAAAGCTTTTCTCGCCTTACTTTCCCTCAAATAATTTTGTCTCTGGCTTTCATTATGTTACTCACCTCAAAATGAACACGTGGATCAGGCAGGGACGCGGGGCACCTCATTATTCAAGTGAAGGAAACAATTAGAAACAACACAAGACAAACTCAGCATCGTGGCAACAAATGAACAACGCGACAGTGTATACCATGGTACAATAACTTTTTGATAGGTAGACGCACGAGAACATTATTGGAACCACCAGCTGACTCAGATACGTCATCCGGTCGTGTAAACAACTCCATATCTTCGAGTGAGTATACACGTGTGGCAGAATTTGATCTTGGATTGTATGTTTCATGTGCCTTAATATTAATTTCTTATTGTTAGTATGGGCAAAGCTAGACCTTGTGCAGTGTATGGATGCACGCCTGCCAAGTCTAGTAATTTTAAATATTATAAATTCTCCAAGAACAAGACAATCGCAAGACAGTGGCTCCAAAAATGCTATCGTGCAGTAAACGTAAATAATGCCGTGATTTGTGAGCAACATTTTAGTTCCGCCCAAATTAAGCGCAATTTGAAATATGAATTATTAGGTTCCCCAGTTCCAAGGAGTTGGAGGGATCTAAAAACTGAGGCAGTCCCTGATCAAAATCTGCCATTTCGTGGACACGATAATGGAAGTGGCCTTTCTGCAGAAAATACGGGTAAGGAAACTTAGATTTACTGGCTAAATCTGATCAGTTTCAACACTCCAAATTAGAAATTGTATAATCTGCTTATGCCTAATGAACGAAATTAGTTTTACTAGTAGTCTAGACCTAGTCCATAATTTAGAGGCTATGCCAGCCTTACAGGCTACTGACTGTACCATGGTACAATAACTTTTTGATGTCTCTCGTTATTGTACCATGGGTTTACACTCAAGAATAAAGTACCTATATGAATGGCCACTCCATTGCACATTTCATGAATTGGGTTAGGTTAGGTTAGGTTAGGTTAGGTTCATTTCATGAATTGGGTTTGCCCATTTCATGAAATGGGCAATTTCACAAACGGGGTGTAACATATACATTCCCGGTATGGTAGTACCAAGGAATATAGAGAGGAAGTTTTGGTGGGTCAAAGTTTGGAGGACAGCGACGGCGCTGCCATATGTTGGAAGCGAGTAGTTTCATAGAAAACGTTGTTAGGAGTAACTTAAAATCTCTCCCGTGCTTCCTCCCGCCACCCCCTATTTTTCCCTGCATTCTCTCGTGGTTATGAACTTATAAGGCAAATAAAACATGTTTATATATATATATATATATATATATATATATATATATATATATATATATATATATATATATATATATGCGTTTTCTGCCCGCCTCCGCCTGGGCCACACCACAGTAATCATTACACTGTGGGCCACACCATACTCCTCACTTGCATCGCATACGTCGACTGTCTCGTGACCCCTTCTGCCCTTGGTGTAGGACTACCCTTGAGGCCATGGAACATTTCCTGCCTCAATGCCCACGCTTCCTCTCTCAACATACTGCATTACGCTCCAGAGGCTCTCCGCCCTGGCCATCACAACACTCGACCTGCCCACCCTCTTGGCGGCCTTAGGCGTCCACCCCTCCTGGCAACCTGCTGTCCTTCGCCTTACTTGTGGCTTCTTGAGGAAGACCGGCCAGCTACCACGCCTGTGATATCCACACAGGACTACCCCAGGACTCATAAGGATTCAAAAGAGGCCACGGAAATCTATGGATCTTTATGAGCCCGGGGGTGATCCTGTGTGGGTATCACAGGCGTGGTAGCTGGCCGGTCTTCCTCAAGAAGGAACAAGTAAGGCGAAGGACAGCAGGTTGCCAGGAGCGGTGGACGCCTGAGGCCGCCAAGAGGGTGGGCAGATCGAGTGTTGTGATGGCCAGGGCGGAGAGCTGAGTAATGCAGTATGTTGAGAGAGGAGGCGTGGGCATTGAAGCAGGAAATGTTCCATGGCCTCAGGGGTAGTCCTACACCAAGGGCAAAAGGGGTCACAAGACAGACGTAGGCGATGCAAGTGAGCGCTGAACGTGGTGTGGCCCAGGCGGAGGTGGGCAGTGGTTGATGTGCCTTACGCTCCTTCCCGTGACTGACTGACAGGGCTGGGCAGGATCCGAGTACTGGATCCGGATCCACCGGATCCGACAAGGCAGGAGGGATTCGATTACCAGCCTCTGGTACTCGAATCCACTGACGATTACTTGCTGGCTGAGGCGAATCCTGACGAATCCGGTACTCAGATCCAATTACAATTATTTTCCTGGCAGAGGTGAATCCTGATGGATCTGGCGATCATTCACTATTGTTTTTCGCTTTTTTGGGCTTCATCATTTAATTATTGGTAAAAAAAAAAAAAGCAGAATTGGCTAGAAATAATATCTATATAAATTAGTCAGCGAGAGACATTTAGAATATGAATTTAGTGTTGCCATTCATGCCTTAATTTCTCTGAAGGCTGATTGGCTGATACGCTGTGACGTCAGAACGTAGCATATAAATAGTCCCGCGTAGGAGGTGGACAGAATATTCATATACCCCCTCACCAACCTCGCTAATAAAGTTAAACCATTATCCTACAACCCCAAATCACCAATTCTACCACTATCCGTGGTTCGGAACCTATGTAAAACTGTAGGTCCCTCCGCTATACGGATGTACTTCTCACCTCATCCTCTCTATATGTCATCCTTTCCCCTACTACTATCACGTACTTCACTCTTCCTGCTTTACGGTGTTTGTTGTTTGCACTGAAAACGAGACCGTTTGGCCGTCACTTCCGTGTGGGTGCGGCGCCCTCGTCCGGGGCATTGGCGGTCCTGTGCTTTGGCGTGCTCGGTGCTCCTGCGGTTTGCTTGGCTCCACCTGGTCTGGTGCCGGCCTCCCTTGCCGCGTCCATTTCTCTATAGAAAGATACTTACAATAGACCAAATGCTCAACCATCCCAGAAGTACATCTTGCGCCTGGGTCAAGCCCCAGTGACTTTATCCTCTTCCTGAAGCTCCCTTCTTATCACCCCCCTATTCTTCCTCTGTCCCCACTTCCCCCCTCCCCATCTTTTCCTATCTAATTCTGATTCTGATTCTGGTGGAGTTTCAGTTGCAGCCTTGACACCACAGAGTCAGGGAGAAGGCGACAGTCGTCTTCATAGCCATATGGCCATAGAACTATGTAATAATGCAGAGCGAAATAAATTCTAATAAATCTAACATCCTTCCTCTATTAAACTGCGTGTTAATTGTTTTCCAGAAATTATTAGTCTCGTCAGTAGCCTATCAAAGGTCGGGATTCGTCTGAAGGCAAGTACTCAGATCCCGCTGTGGGACTCCAGTACCACCGAGTCTATCGATTACCGCGCTGGGAGACGAATCCAAGCAGCGAGACGAGTACCTCGCTGCTTGGATTCGTCAGAGGGCAGCCAGTCGGATCCCGCTCTCAGGCAAATCCAGCGCCGCGCCACCCCTTGCTCAAGTACTCGGATCCGGATTCGGATTCCACGGATAGGCCAGACCAAGTAATCGGATTCGTGATTACATAAAAAGTCGGATCCTGCTCAGCTCTACTGACTGACTGTTTGAATCTTGTAACGGCGCTCATCCTCCCCGCCCGATGGACCCCCCCATCTCTCACCCCCTTACTACCTGCGACCCGCGCGCCATCTGTTAGAAGCGAGGTTCCCTAATCAATTCCTCCAGCCCGCCCATTGAACCCGTATATCATCCCTAGAATTCTTGGGCAGTACCAAGTAGAATGTCTGCGGAACGCGTGAACTGCCCACGTTATCATACGTGGACAGTGAGATACACGTAGGCATCGTTGTTGACGGCCACCAGCTGGCTGCTTCATGACGTCAATACCTCTGGGATGATTTAGAATTATTATTATCAAGATCAAGCAGCAACAAAACAGCCTTCGTTAAGGAAATATTTCCTTATAGCTATCTTGATCTTGATCTTCATGATACGAGTCACTTGGAGTGCTCCTGAGCCAAACCTCTGTAACAGCAACTACTGTAGGGAAAAATTAAAATAAAGCATCAGAAAGAAAGCAATCACCATATTTCACATTGCTGATTCACACATCAAGCACGCCACATTCTCTCTCCAGGAACTCCTTCACGGCATTAATCATCCTGTCGTTCGTGTCTCCACACAGTCCCAACATCAACACCGTTCATTCCCTTCCTGTCTTCTCCACTCTGACATTCCCTAATTCCCTTAGCACCACTTGCATCATCTCATTCCTGTCTCTGGCATACTTCAAACACTCCAGCACCACATATTCCACTGTCTTATACTCTTCCATCTCTTTTGTAAATCTGAGTGGGTCGTGCGCCTGGCAGAGCTACAATTGTCCACGCCAAGGAATATACAAGGAGGAAGTTGTGGTATGGGTTAAAGTTTAGAGGACAGCAACGGTGCTTCCATCTGTTAGGAGCGAGTAATTTCATAGAAAATGTTTCCAGGAGTAGGTTATGAAGATTTCTCCCGTATTTCCCCCATCCCCTATTTTTCCCTGCATTCTCTCGTAGTTAAGAACTTATAAGGCAAATAAAATATGTTTATATATATATATATATATATATATATATATATATATATATATATATATATATATATATATATATATATATATATATATATATATATTTTCTGCCCGCCTCTGCTTGAGCCCCACCATACTCGGTGTCCACTTGCACCGCCTACGTCTGTTTCCTGACCCCTTCTGCCCTTGGTGTAGGACTACCCGAGAGACCATCAAACATTTCCTGCTTCCACTCTCACCACACTGCACTATGTTCCCGGCTCTCCACCCTGGCCATCACAACACTCGACCTGCCCACCCTCCTGGCAGCCTCAAGCATCCACCCCTCCCAGCAACCTGATGTCCTTTTCCTTACTTGTGCCTTCTTGAGGAAGACCGGCCAGCTACCACGCCTGTGACACCCACACAGGACTACCCGAGGGCTCATAAGGATCCAAGAGTTAAGGCCACTAAGATATCCACACAGGACTATTCCAGGGCTCATAAGGATCCAACAGTTAAGGCCATGAAGATCTATGGATCCTTATGAGCTCGGGGGTAGTCCTGTGTGGGTATCACAGGCGTGGTAGTTGGCCGGTCGTTCTCAAGAAGGTCACAAGTAAGGCTTAGGACAGCAGCTTGCCGGGACGCCTGAGGCCGCCAGGAGGATGGGCAGGTCAAGTGTTGTGATGGCCAGGGCGGAGAGCTGGGAGTGTAGTGCAGTGTGAAAGTGGAAGCGTAGGCATCGAAGCAGGAAATGTTCGATGGTCTTTGGAGTAGTCCTACACCAAGGGCAGAAGAGATCAGGAGACAGACGCAGGAGGTGCAAGTGAGCTCTGAGCCTGGTATGACCCAGGCGGAGGTGGGCGATGGCTGCTCTGGCTTGCGTCCCTTTCCGTGACTGACTGACTTTGAATCTTGTAACGGCGCTCATCCTCCCCTGCTGATGGGAGGGATATCTGCATTAGCTTCTCAAGAAACTCGCAAAATAGTCCCTGAACTTGGACAAGCCTAGTTGTTTTACATGAACCAGGAAGCAAATAATGAGGTACACAGTAAAAATGCAAAAACTTCCTGCTGTATTTCTCTAAATGTAGTTTCGAGCATAGATAGCATAACGCATTTCCAGTTTGAAATTTTAAACATGCATAAGAAAATAAAGTAATGACAAAAAAAAATGACTTGCACATGTAACAAACCGCAAGACAGCACATTATAGGGTATTACTCAGTAAATTCTTAATACAAGCCAAATTAAATTGAAAATCATTGGTAATGAACATCAACAACTCAGGCTAATGTTAGCGGCAACCATTACCACACCACATCTCATGCAATTCTCCCTGGTCTACCAAATTTCGAAGCAATCTAGGTAGCCCAAAAGATATAGTCGCCACACATGGCCGTTAGTCAAGGAGGGGAAACATGAGATATACACAATGCCCTCAGATCACCAGCAGCACACTACCCTATTTCTGGCGTTCTGGATGATCTTGCAGCTGTGAGAGCACCGACCATTGAGCTCATGATCATTGGGAAGCTTACGCAGGGAAGCTTACCAGGGAAACGCTCATATGCGTTTCCCTGGTCGGCTGCAGCAGTTTATTCACCCATTAACCTGGTGCACAGAGCTACTGCTTCCTCTGGGTGAGCAAAATTATCCTTGTTTATGTGCCTTGATTTGGTTGTGTTTATCCACGCACGAGTCAGATACTAACTGCTCACATGAACAACATTCTTGATTATTTTATCTATTTCTGTTAAACACTCTGGAGTAGCATTTCTTTCTCCTGAGGCTGACTAGGTTGAAGGTACAATAAATGTATTTTATTCTGTTATCAAAACAAGATGTGCCACTTTCTTTTTTCCGTTTCTTTTTGATACGCAAGTCTTCATCACACAGGTGTTTTTGATACTGGAGTATATCCAAAATGGTAGTGTCGTTGTTCCATATCCTAGAAACTTAATTACTTTCGTTGTCTTTTCTCAGTACCGCGATGTTCTTGTTGCTTTGGATTTTAGCTTCTCTAGTAAAACGTTCCTTTACTGGCCGGATAGGTATTCAGTGATTTTCCTCCCCTCCTCTCGTCTATCCAGCAAGCTCTCTCGTCAGCACTCATGAGGAAAGAAATCATCCTTTCCCTCGTCTTTTTTTTTTACCATTACTTTTTTTTTTTTTTTTTTAGTTTGTGTTCATTTTCATTATTTATTTATTTCAAGTTTCCAATTGAGGCAGTATCTCTCTCTCTCTCTCTCTCTCTCTCTCTCTCTCTCTCTCTCTCTCTCTCTCTCTCTCTCTCTCTCTCTCTCTCTCTCTCTCTCTCTCTCTCTCTCTCTCTCTCTCTCTCTCTCTCTCTCAACATTTTCTTCCCTTCCAATATATGTACGCACATAGTATGTACCTTCACTATTCCACTCCCTGGTCACCATCCCGCTATCGCCTTCCCCTTCCCTTCAGTTTCACTTTGTGTCTGATACCTAACTCCCCTCCCCTTAATTGCCCACAGTCAGTCAGTCCTCTCCCTACTATTCACTCCCCTGTCAAATTATCCCCTTAAGTCTCTCCCTCGCTAGGTACTCTTACATCTTCCTATTTCTTTTTCAGCGCCCCCTCCTCACATTTCTCTCTCCTGTATCACTGCTTCCTAGGGTTCACATCTAGAGGGATCTCAACTGGACGTCAATAATGCCTACTTATGTTTGCTCGGAAACTGAGGGTCTTTGAAAGGTTTCTCACGAACACATTTTCCATTTAACAACCCTCTCCTTTCCGCACTATAGTTTTTCTTTATAAACCCATCCGTGCGTTATCATGCAAAGTAGATATTTTGTAGCAATATGGTGTTTGTTTCCATGTGATAAACAGCATGTGATCACTTCCTTTTAATGCTAAACGACACTGAAAAATTCAATAAATTAAAAGAAAAAAATCCAACTCTGTACATACATCGACTCGACACTTCAAAGGCAGAAAGTAAATATATTTGACGGCTGAGAAATTCTATACAATGTTTTCCTTCTCTTTTGATAATCCAATATCGCTATATAGTTAAAGCTGATTAGTACCCAAAAAATAAAAAATAATAATAAAATTAAATATATAAGCAATAACAACAAAAAATAGAAATAACGAATAATACTGACACAGATAATATAATAATGATGATTAGGATAATAACAATAATAATAATAATGATAATAATAATAATAATAATTATAATAATAATAACAATAATAATATAATAATGATAATAATAATAATAATATAGAAAATGTATGTGTATATATTATATATATATATATATATATATATATATATATATATATATATATATATATATATATATATATATATATATATATATATATATATATATATATATATATATATAAGCGAACACTTCTCTCACTCACACTAGTTTCATTTACTATTTCTTTCGTTTGAAGGCCTAATTCATGACACTGGATCACCTTGACCCTTGTATCATGATCGAAAGGCTTCCCACTCATGGCGTATGGATGTCAAGCATGATTATTCAAGGCAAACACCAACAAATTTTTAGAAGCGCGGGACAGTGGCTGCTCTAAAACATTGATGTATGTAATGACAGACATAATTTATGTCATCTATAGTCACTGAGTGATGGGTGACAGCTAGGGTAAAGTTGCTATGGAGCCAATTTTCCCTGGGGCATTTTTCCCTTTTCCGCCAAGTGCATACTGTCTAATCATGAACAAAGACAGGCCAGCGATTAACCCGGCCAGCCTTTTCCGCTCCAACTGTATATATATATATATATATATATATATATATATATATATATATATATATATATATATATATATATATATATATATATATATATATATATATATATATATATATTAAACACACAATAGGATTCGCATATCTACAGTACTTTTCCTGACTACTTTTTACACTTTCCGCTCATAGCTTATGCATTTTATTTCAATATTATAGGAATATCTGTGTTCCACTTGTAATGATACGATGGTTTCATACATTTTGAACATATTCATGTGTAAATGTAGGTTCCCATGCATTTAACCAAATTAAACTCTTGAAGCAGGTATATAAATTCTACATTTCCTATTTGGAAAGAGCCAGCGTTTTATCTCTCCAGGGAAATCTAAGGAAATGGTCCCTTCTTCTCCAGTATCACTATACATTATCTCTCACATGCTTCACCGTTTTTCACTAGTCTTTCATCCCAACTGAACACCTTTATTTTACTACCATCATTTGTTATTTTTCTTCTCTATCATATTACCATTCGCTGTCCCTTTGTCTTTCTACTCACTCTTCTATGTCCAATCTTTCTATGTGGCTTTCCGTGTAGCTAGAACCGCGTGAATGAGAGGGCAAGTGACCACTGTCTCGCTATTTCAAAGGTGCTAAGTGAAAGGTTTCTTTCGTACTTGATTTTTTTTGTAATAAAAACCACTACGACGATATTGCATTAACTGTAAATTTTCAATCAACAATACTCGAATTCTAATTATATAATGACTTCTTACCAAGATGGTTTATGCTGTAAATGATGTCGTTCCAGTCGCCACTAATGACAGAACATCCTATTCCTATTGCTACTACTGCTGCCGCTTCGGTTTCTGATTTTGTTTCTTTGTTTTTGTTGTTGGTGTTGTTGTGGTTGTTGTGGTTGTTACTGCTGCTGCTGCTACAACAACAAAACAACAACAGAAACTACTACTGCTACTACTACTACTACTACTACTACTACTACTACTACTACTACTACTACTACTACTACTACTTTTATCAAATATAATTTTTAAGACAAACGCCCACACAAATAGAGGAGGAATAGATGAGACATCCCACACATTTGCAAGGACGTATCCGAATATAACTGCATTTTTCCTGAGAAAGATGGAAAAATTATATACGTACCTTTCACATGAACATTAGTATATAATGATGTGAGTTATAAAATAAATTCCTAGATTCAAATAGTTTATCTCTATCTATTTTATCATTATTTGCCTTTTCAACATCATCAAAAATTAAATGCCAATGAAGAATTAACTAGAATTAAGAAACAGCCAACAGTTTTATAAAATTCGCTATCATTGATGAATTACGATGACGTAATATGATCTTCACGTATTTCCTTCCATAATCTTGTATTAAACTTAATCAGTGATAAATGAAACGATAGTTTAATATGCATTAATCAAGTTTTTTTTTTTCTTTTCATTTAAAAATCATTAGTAGCGTTAAATATCTTTCTTTCCCGCTTTTGAACATAATAAGGTATGACCATGGAGTACTCTTCCCATGTTTGGAGGGGTTCCATTCACACAGTTTTGTTAGAAAAGGTGGAATCAAAAAATTTTCGTCTTATTAACTCTCCTCCTCTATTTGGCTGTTTTCAGCCTCTTTCTCACCGCCATAATATTGCATCCCTTTCTATCTTCTATCTCTATTTTCATGCTAACTGCTTTACTGATATTGCTAACTGCATGCCTCCCCTCCTCCTGCAGCCTCGATGCACAAGGCTTTCTTCTTCCTCTCTACCAAGCCTATTCTTCAATTTGCCAAACACTCCTTCATTAATAGAAAATGTCAAAATCTTTCAAACTCAAACTCCTCTCGAGACTTCTGGCATCTAGCCTAAAACATCTCCAATAACTTCACTGCTTCATCTTTCCCTCCTTTATTTCATCCTGATGGCACCACTGCCATCTCTTCTGTCTCTAAAGCTGAACTCTTCCCTCAAACCTTTGCTAACAACTCCACCTTGGAAGATTCTGGGTTTGTCCCTCCCTCCCCTCCTCCCTCTGACTATTTCATGTCTTCAATTGCAATTCTTCGTAATGATATTTTCCATGCCCTCGCTGGCCTAAACTCTCGGAAGACTTATGAACCCGATGGGGTCCCTCCTATTGTTCTCAAAATCTGTTTCCGTGCTTACACCTTGCCTGGCTAAACTCTTTCAATTATGTCAATCGACTTCTACCTTTCATTCTGGCTGGAAGTTTGCCTACATTCAGCCTGTTCCTAAAAAGGTGACCGTTCTAATCTCTCGAACAACCGTCCTAGAGCTTTAATCTCTTGCTTGTCTAAAGTTTTTGAATCTATCCTGAATAGGAAGACTCTTAAACATCTGTCATTTCACAATCTTCTATTTGATCGCCAGTATGGCATCCGTCAAGGTCGCTCTACTGGTGATCTCCTGGCTTTCCTTACTGAGTCTTGGTAATCTTGTAGAGATTTCGATGAAGAGTCTTGCACAAAGCTTTGATTTCTAAACTGCCCTCGCACGGTTTCTATCCTTCTGTCTGCAGGTTTATCTGAAGTTTCCTTTCCTACCGTTCTGTTGCTGCCGTGGTAGACGGTGTAATTCATCATGGTCGTCTGCTGGTCAATCAGCCAGCCTTCCCCATTACGGAAAGAGCTCAGAGCTCATATTGACCGATCTTCGGGTAGGACTGAGATCACTTCACACACCGGGACAGCAAGGCCAGAACCCCTCAAATTACATCCCATACCTAGTTGCTGCTAGGTGAACATGGTCTATACATAAAGGAACTCGCCCATTTGCTTCTCCGCGACAGTGACTCGAACCCTTCTTGGTTGTGAGTCAAGCGTGTAAACCACTGAGAGAGAGAGAGAGAGTGTGTGTGTGTGTGTGTGTGTGTGTGTGTGTGTGTGTGTGTTAGAAGCGTTTAGAATACTTTAGATGATATTATGTGATCAAAATTAATATTCATCGGCACTTATAATGTAATGATGAACTAGAAAATATCTTCTGACATTTTGTTGACACAACAAAATTAATGTAAGAGAAAATATCCACAACACATTCCAAACCTTATCACACACTCAAAAAGAAGAAAAAAGCGTCCAATTACCACATACCTAAAGGTAACTAAACATCATCAGGATGCGTTGTTTGCTCAGAATTCTTTAAATAGTTAGTATCACCACCACCGGAACATTTTCTCCGTCGCCTTACAGTTATTTTTCCCCCAGCTGTTTATTCAACTCCTTTAACAAAACAGAAAAAGACATCACATTGTTCCAGGAAACAAAGGAGCACTGCTTTTCCATTTGGTAGTCTTTTCTTATGTAAATAACCACTTACCCCTCTTCTCTTAATTTTTTTTCCTACCCTCCAGTGAGTGAGCTGTTTTAGAATATCTGTTTATGACGAATAACGGATTGTTTTAGCTTAATTCTTTTGCAGACACATTTCAGTGGTTTGGGGCCTATAGGAGAGATGGCATTTATCCTCACTCTATTACGTTTTACGTCTATTCCAATGTGTCTGCAAAAGAATGGGACTAAAATAGCCAATAATAATGATTGAAAAGGACTCTAGAATACCACCACCTTTCCCAGAATTATTTTGATACTCTTGTCAATGAATATCGTAACCATAAGCACAAAACTACATAGCATGGGCATAATAACCTGACTCCAAACTAACAATAGTTGATGGTAATTATGAAATATTTCTAGTATAGTTTTGAAAACTATGCTGTGGTCAATGTTGATTGTTTTGGCAAGAAAGCTGATTGCTTTAGCAAGCACATCTTATCTCACTTTCCTTTTGCTGAGATCTCCATTTTAGGGGATTTCAATGTTCACCACCAGCTTTGGCTTTCATCTTCTTTCACTGACCAACCTGGTGAACAAACCTTCAACTTTGCTATCCTTCATGACCTAGAGCAGCTAGTGCAGTTCCCTACCCGTATTCCTGACCGCCTTGGAGACACGCCCAACATTCTTGATCTTTTCCTAACCTCCAACCCTTCTGCTTACTCTGTTAAACTTTCCTCTCCGTTGGGCTCCTCCGACCACAATCTAATTTCCGTTACCTGTTCTATCACTCCAGTGCAGCCTCAGGACCCGCCTAAGCGGAGGTGCTTCTGGCATTTTAACTCTGCTAAGTGGGAGGAACTAAGGCAGTACTATTCTGATTTCCTTGGGATGATTATTGTTTTCATGTCAGAGATCCTTCTCTTTGTGCCGAGCGCATAACAGAGGTGATTATCTCTGGCATGGAGCTATACATTCCTCATACTTTCTCTAACCCTAAAGCTAAAAAGCCTTGGTTTAACTCTGCTTGTTCTCGTGCTGTCAATGATAGAGAGGCGGCTCACAAACGGTTCCGTAGCCATCCAACTGCTGAAACTCATGCCCTATATATTTCTGCCCGTAATCATGCCAAATCTATTCTCCAACTTACTAAAAACTCTTTCATCAATAGAAAATGTCAAAGTCTTTCCAATTCTAACTCCTCTCGAGATTTCTGGCATCTAGCCAATAATATCTCTAACAACTTTACTTCTTCGTCTTTCCCTCCTTTACTTCATCCAGATGGCTCTACAGCTGTCTCTTCTTTTCTAAAGCTGAACTCTTCGCTCAAACCTTTGCTACCAACTCAACTTTGGATGATTCTGGGCATATTCCTCCTACTCCTCCACCCTCTGACTACTTCATCCCTAAAATTAAAATTCTTTATAAAGACGTTTTCCTGGCCCTCTCTGGCCTTGATTCTCGGAAGGCTTACGGTCCGGATGGAGTCCCTCCTGTTGTTCTCAAAACTGTGCTTCCGAACTCGCTCACTGCCTGGTCAAACTCTTTCATCTGTGTCTCTCTACTTCTATTTATCCTTCTTGCTGGAAGTTTGCTCACATTCAACCTGTCCCTAAAAAGGTGACCACTCCAATCCTTCTAACTACCGCCCTATAGCTTTGATTTCCTGCCTTTCTAAAGCCTTTGAGTCTATCCTTAATAGGAAGATAATGAGGCATCTATCAGCTCACAACCTTCTCTCTGATTGCCAGTATGGTTTCCGTAAAGGCAGATCTACTGGTGATCTTCTTACTTTCCTAACTGAATCTTGGTCATCCTCTTTTAGGGACTTCGGTGAAACCTTTGCTGTCGGCCTTGACATATCGAAAGCCTTCGATAGAGTCTGGCACAAATCTTTAATTTCTAAACTACCCTCCTACGGATTCTATCCTTCTCTCTGTACCTTCATCTCCAGTTTCCTTTCCGATCGTTCTATTGCTGCTGTAGTAGACGGTCACTGTTCTTCCCTAAAACTATCAACAGTGGTGTTCCACAGGGTTCTGTCCTATCACCCACTCTCTTTCTATTATTCATCAATGATCTCCTAAATCTGACTCAATGCCCTATCCACTCCTATGCTGATGATACCACCTTGCATTATTCAACAGCGTTCAACAGACGCCCAACCCAACAACAATTAAATGACTCAAGGCGAGATGCTATAGGACGCCTAACTTCTGATCTTTCACTTGTTTCTGATTGGGGCAGAGAAAACCTGGTTTTGTTCAATGCCTCAAAACTCAATTTCTACAACTATCTACTCGACATAACCTTCCAGACAACTATCCTCTCTTCTTCAATAACACTCAACTTCCCTCTCCTCTACATTAAACACACTCGGTCTATCCTTCACTAAAAATCTAAACTGGAAATTTCACATCTCTACTCTTGCTAAATCAGCTTCCAAGAAGTTAGGTGTCCTGTGGCGTCTTCGTCCATTTTTCTCTCCTCCCAGCTGCTTGCTCTGTACAAGGGCCTTATCCGCCCGTGTATGGAGTATGGCTCTCATGTCTGGGGATCCACACACAGCTTTACTAAACAAGGTGGAATCTAAAGCTTTTCGTCTTATCAACTCTTCTCCTCTAACTGACTGTCTTGATTCTTTAAGTCACCGCCGCAATGTTGCATCTTTATCTGTCTTCTACCGCTGTTTTCATGCTGTCTGCTCTTCTGAACTTGCTAACTGCATGCCTTCCCCTCCTGCGGCCTCGCTGCACAAGACTCTCTACTTCTTCTCATCCCTATTCTGTCCATCTTCCTAATGCAAGAGTTAACCAGTATCTTCACTCCTTCATTCCCTACACTGGTAAACTCTGGAACTCTCTACCTGTGTCTGTATTTCCACCTGCCTATGACTTAAACTCTTTCAAAAGAGGAGTGTCAAGACACCTCTTACGTTAACTGGACCCTCCTTTTAGATTTTTTTGTTTTTTCTTTCTCCTACTTTCCTCTCAACAGGGCCTGGCAACCAGCGGATTTTTTTTTTCCAACACTGTTTTCCCTTGGCCAGTGCCCTTGTAATGTAAAAAAAAAAAAAAAAAAAAAAAAGCACTTGAAACACTTCAGGGTTGTCAACCTGTGCGAATATGCTATTGGTTTTGGGTTTTAACACCACGTCGTGTCGCCTTCCCCGATTCTTTAAAACCGATTTGCAAAGTTAGTAAGAGGAAATACGATGTGGGGCTTGGTGTCGGGATCTATTAACACTTAACATTTAAAAACTTGGGTCTGTATCTTTACTGCTCTGTGGGTTTTTTTTTTTTTTTTTTTCTCTAACCTGAAGAGATCCTCCAAATACTGAAGAGATATAAAAAACAAAGCATGTTCTAAAAATGAATTAATAAATAAATGATTGACGCGTAGAAAAATTTTGGATCACAGATTTGGCTAATTTTGACACGCACTTTCAAAAACGTTGGCCTCCCGTGGGCTAAACTGAACCAGGCTTTGTTCTTTTATGCTTTTTTTAGTGGTGACATCCATGTAATAATAAATTATTAACTCCTCTAGTCGAGAGGGAGTGAACGTGTGAAACCTCCTCGTTGGAGTTCATCTTGTAAAACTTTATTGATTTGAATTGTCGGTCTTTTCATTCTTACTAGAAGTAATAGAAATAGCAGATAGTTATGGAACACAGGAAGTGATAGGACGAGAGGCTCTGCTAGAAGTGAATTTAGATTTAGAAGCAGGCGAGGCTTTGGTGGTAGATGCAGTGAGCGGGAATCAGTCTGGGTGGCTGCAGTGCACACATCTTGGGCTGAACTATCACCATTGAGGCGCGTATGAGATATGTATTTGAAACTTACAGCA
>NC_059297.1:19584189-19616689 GCF_017591435.1 Portunus trituberculatus
ATTATTATTATTATTATTACTATTATTATTATTATTATTATTATTATCATCATTATTATTACTATCACTACTACTACTACTACTACTACTACTACTACTACTACTACTACTACTACTACTTCTACTACTGTTGCTATTATTGTTATTCACTTGTATTTTTTTTATAGACATCAATTTGGAACTGCATCTCGTCATCACTGAAGACTGAATTATCACTAACTTTACCTAACCTAACCTATACGATTATCTTCTATGCATGTTTTAGATACATTCTCATTCTTACAAGAACTTTATTTATGTATCTTTTATTAGCAAAATATGCAAATCAGTTCATGGTACTTCAAGATTTTTTTTTTCTCTACATCTCAGGCAATATTTTTTGTGCAGAACACTAGACAGTCTGCTGTGCCGCGGCTGGCGCGCGTCCTCCTCACCAGAGGGCAACATCGATGTGGCGAAGATGATAGCTATGTCGTCTATAGAACGACGTAACTATATGAATAATTTAGGGCATAAAAACAAACGTTATATTAGAGCCATCATTAAAGACGTCGTGGTAAATATAATCCCTCGTTGGGTGAAAAGGAAAGTACAACTTGATAAGCACCATTTCTTACGAGGAAGGTACTTCGAGCGACAGCGCCTAAACAAAGAACGTCGTCGGCGCCGTCACTGTCATTGCCACCTTGGTCGCCACAAAGCGAATCACATCACTCGCCCTGAGTATCAAATAGCTCAGCGCGGATACCAGAAATCATTTTGCAGCAGAATCATAAAAGCAGTAAAGCGACTCTTTATTTGCGGATCCTCATCTTAAATATTACTAATTACCCTGCAAAAATTAAGAAATTTCAACACTACGATATATATATATATATATATATATATATATATATATATATATATATATATATATATATATATATATATTCTTTCTTTTTAGAAAATTGAGATGCCTTAGCACTCTATGATTTTCCTTTGCTCTTCTAGAAATAACTGAGTTTGGACTACTTAGCGAGATGATGTTTCTGCCAAATATATGTCGTTTCTAGAGTGTCTGAGACAAAAAATCAATTACTTAAAAGTTGAAATTATAATTTCAACTTTTTTTATTGTAACTACAAGCTCTAATATTTTGTAAAAGTAAATAGATGTTTTCTGCAAGTTTTGTAACTAATTGCACTTGAAAATATGGAAACACACTCTAACACGCTATCGATATATAACCATGTTATGATGTTATTATTACCGATGTAAATGTCGTCCATCTTAAGACCAAATATTTTACCTAGTGTTTTCGGCAAACTTTTTTTTCTTTATTGATAATTAGAACATACGAATATTCAGAATACAGGACTTTTTTTATGTTTCCAAGCTATCTCTACATGGAAATTGAAAATGAGGTGTATTATTAAACAAATTTAGTAATTGAAATTTAAGAACCATAAATAAGGAAATATTAGTCTCATGGTATTCTTGATCATAAATGAGGAATCATAAGACTTTTTTCAAACATAGTACATGAACAGAATGTACTCCTCAAAACCTGAAATTTAGACTTTATCTCATTGATACGAAATGCTTTTCGCAATTGTTACCACCGAGACGATTAGTGTCCAGTATCTTCTATATCAGTCATCTGATTCGAACGAGGATTGTTGCAATATCAAGATCACCATTAACTTCTTTTGAAGTGAGTTTGTCTGGTTTCTTCTAGGGATGGGGGCTTGGTGGCGTAGTTGGTTAAGGCCACTCGTGTTCGAATCCTTGCCAAACCTAGCTACCCGGTGGGAGATGTAGCGTTCTCCCGTTAACAGTAGCGGTGGCGTAGTACCTAAGCTGTTTTTGGAATAATTTCCATTTTTCTTTCTAGGGATTAGGGGTGATAGCAAAAAAGAAAGTGAGCATTGCTTAAGTACAGAAAGTACAATGTATCGTTAACAACTGTGGCTTTGGATTCAATGATCGGGAAGCTGTGCCTCAATCTGACTTTGCATCGGTTCGCCCGCAACATATGAACGAAGTATAACAAACATAAAGTAAAATACGTCAATGAAACACAGAAAAAGAGAACCACCAAACCACTGCATGTGTATGCTAATGTGTATTACACTTTCCATAAAACAGACGTGCCTTCAGTTAATGTTAAGACAATCATGCTATATTGGCTGAAATACAGAAAGCACTAGTATAGTCCACAGAGTTTAACATTTATTCGCCTACAGTGCGCTCAGCATTTTTATTGACCCGTTTACATGTTGAGACACCTTATTTAATGGACTTTTTTTTTCCTTAGTATATATTTCACTCATATACAAAGAGTTTAGCTCAATTTTACTCTTTGTTCAAAAGCTTCTTGCTATTTCCGTGTTTTTCCTTCCTCCATTATATTTCGACATTGATTAAAATTGATTCACGAAGAATGCATTTCTAAGTAGCAATTATTAAGTAGCTGAAAGTAAGATTAGGCAAGTATTCACGAAATACTTCACGGTCATTCCTGAGCACCCTACGATTTCTACGCATTTATTCACGTAATCTACTTTGGAGAACAAAGGAATTTCTAATGCGTCTGTATGTAATAAATAATAGTAATAATAAACGGTTTATTGATATTGCAGTATATGTGCACTAAAAATATACATTAGATGGAGGGAGGCTTAACATTAGACAAATAGCAAGAATACACTATTATTTGTTAATGGCTTGCATCTTGGTGGGAACTGCGTTAAGGCGGTATCGGTCCGTGCGACGAAGTTGCGTAGCCATGGACCCGGCGTAGCGCGTCATGTGGTACCAGATGGCGTACGCGTGAATGACGCAGCAGGCCCTTCCCAAACTTCTCTAGGGCTTTTCTGTACCTGTGAGTCAGCTTGGGCAGACTCGGGGCGTCATCGTTGTTGGTATAGGCATGGCCAACAATGACCCTGCACATCCTCTTCTACACATCCTCCAAATGTTCTTGAGTGTATGTGAGAGATGAGGACCAAGCTGAGGAAGCATACATGAGTTTTGGGGAAGATGAAGGTGAACTATACTTACATCCCCCTCAACTAGTCTGCCGGACTCCCGAGAGATTTGAGTCTGCGCAGCATGTACATGAAAACATGCTGCTTTAAGGTCAGCTGGTTGTCTGCCGTAACATCGAGCAACTTGCCGACCTGGAAGGGATGGGGGCCCACCGAGAACTAGGGAGGAGGCACTGCCTCTGAGGAGGTACAGACGTCCATCACTACATTTATGCTGTAGTTGATGGTCATCGTTTGTGTGTGTGTGTGGGGGCGGATGGGTGGGTGGGTGCGTGTGTGTGTATTGCACATGGAACAATACAAACCTAATAAATTGCATGCCAAATATCATATTATGTATGATTTAGTATTGAAAAAGATGTATGCAAATTAAAGAAGTACGATGCAGTGCAATTTATTTAAGAATTAGCATTGTGATGTATACAGTCTAAAAAAGTCGTGTACCAGCTACATACTGGAACATATAATTACTACCATGTGCAGGTCTGACGGCTTCTTGCAGCTTCCTTTGTCTTCACATATTCTTATATTCTAACAAACAAAAAAGACATGCATTTGGTTCAATAGGAGAAAAGCCAATGATCCATATATTTTTTAAAAACTTGAGCAAAACTTTTTCTTGAGTTTCACCTAACAAAAGGAATCTAGCACGATAATATGGCTTGTGTGTACGTTTTATGGTTTCCTACAACTTAATTTCAATACAATTTCTTTTCTTTTCTTTTACTTTCTCCTCTCTCTCTCTCTCTCTCTCTCTCTCTCTCTCTCTCTCTCTCTCTCTCTCTCTCTCTCTCTCTCTCTCTCTCTCTCTCGTTTTCAACATAATACAATCGTGAATGTTTAACTTCCGTAAAGATTATCTTTAAACTATACATAGTTGCAAAGATGCCGATAAGACCATCTCATTTACAACAAAACCATGATAGTAAAAACTGCACACTTTTCAATGAGGAAGAGATAATATTATGCTAGATTTGTATGTAATTGGAGCTTATTTTTTTTCTATTGCAGATACATGATTATATTTTGTTCTCGGTTTTACGATCGGTTTCTTTAAGGCGGCGTCACACTAGCACTTTTTCCGTCGTCTCAGGCGATTTCCGTCGTCTTTTTACTCCTCCGTCAACTCTTTCCGTCGTCTTGAGTCAGACGGAACGCATCGTTTTCGTCTAGCGCCAATTTTTAGTCAAAATAAGAACTATGGTATCTAATCAACACTTTTATTAAAATTTTTTTTTTTTTTTTTTTTTTTTTTTTGTTAAACGGAAGAATGCTATTATCATGACAAGAAATTTAAATGAGTTGGTGAATATATATTTGTATACATTTTTTTTTTTTTTCTTCTAGCCTAGCAATGAAAAGTTCCTCAGTTGTTTGTGTACATTTCCAGGGGAGTGCGAATGTGCGATGCTTTTGAATATTTCCAAGGCAACTTCCAAGTAGCTGGCCAAGATGAGCAGTGGACAAAACGGATCATACGAACTATCGACATTTTTTCAATGTATTTTTTTCCGTAGAATCCGAAAATGACATTGACGAATTTCTCATAGAGAGTATTAGAGGTCACCGTTGCCTTTGGGATCACAGAACAGCTGATTACATTATAAGGTGCAAAAAAGCCGCTGGGGTGAATAAGGAGCCATGTTTGTTTACAATCGACAAGCGCGGCAAAGGCGGAAGCAAGCTTGTGTGTGACGGCCACCGTCTGCAAAAGTTGACAGTCGTCAGAAAATTGACGGAAAAAGAAGACGGAAAAGTGCTATTGTGACGCCGCCTTTAGTCAGTTAGGAGGACGACGCTGCTGTTGGTTGTGGCATTTAGAAACGGTTAATCCGAGTGAATGCCCTTTTTACCATGCCAGGAATCAAATACGTGCGTCTGAGGACAATTTGGTTCTGAAAGCCTGTGCGCTATGATACCAGTGTGTGTGTGTGTGTGTGTGTGTGTGTGTGTGTGTGTGTGTTGTGCATGGAGCCTGAATACCTACGTGAATAGCTCAGCACAGATGTCGATCAGACTTGCTTACTAAGCTGTTGTTGCTGCAGCACCTGGGGCTGTCGTTGCTGCAGCACCTGGGGCTGTCGTTGCTGCAGCACCTGGGGCTGTCGTTGCTGCAGCACCTGGGGCTGTCGTTGCTGCAGCACCTGGGGCTGTCGTTGCTGCAGCACCTGGGGCTGTCGTTGCTGCAGCACCTGGGGCTGTCGTTGCTGCAGCACCTGGGGCTGTTGTTGCTGCAGCACCTGGGGCTGTCGTTGCTGCAGCACCTGGGGCTGTCGTTGCTGCAGCACCTGGGGCTGTCGTTGCTGCAGCACCTGGGGCTGTCGTTGCTGCAGCACCTGGGGCTGTCGTTGCTGCAGCACCTGGGGCTGTCGTTGCTGCAGCACCTGGGGCTGTCGTTGCTGCAGCACCTGGGGCTGTTGTTGCTGCAGCACCTGGGGCTGTTGTTGCTGCAGCACCTGGGGCTGTCTGCAGCACCTGGGGCTGTTGTTGCTGCAGCACCTGGGGCTGTCGTTGCTGCAGCACCTGGGGCTGTCGTTGCTGCAGCACCTGGGGCTGTTGTTGCTGCAGCACCTGGGGCTGTCGTTGCTGCAGCACCTGGGGCTGTCGTTGCTGCAGCACCTGGGGCTGTTGTTGCTGCAGCACCTGGGGCTGTTGTTGCTGCAGCACCTGGGGCTGTTGTTGCTGTTGCTGCAGCACCTGGGGCTGTTGTTGCTGCAGCACCTGGGGCTGTCGTTGCTGCAGCACCTGGGGCTGTCGTTGCTGTTGTCTGCAGCACCTGGGGCTGTTGTTGCTGCAGCACCTGGGGCTGTTGTTGCTGCAGCACCTGGGGCTGTTGTTGCTGCAGCACCTGGGGCTGTTGTTGCTGCAGCACCTGGGGCTGTTGTTGCTGCAGCACCTGGGGCTGTCGTTGCTGCAGCACCTGGGGCTGTCGTTGCTGCAGCACCTGGGGCTGTTGTTGCTGCAGCACCTGGGGCTGTTGTTGCTGCAGCACCTGGGGCTGTTGTTGCTGCAGCACCTGGGGCTGTTGTTGCTGCAGCACCTGGGGCTGTTGTTGCTGCAGCACCTGGGGCTGTTGTTGCTGCAGCACCTGGGGCTGTTGTTGCTGCAGCACCTGGGGCTGTCGTTGCTGCAGCACCTGGGGCTGTTGTTGCTGCAGCACCTGGGGCTGTTGTTGCTGCAGCACCTGGGGCTGTGTTGCTGCAGCACCTGGGGCTGTTGTTGCTGCAGCACCTGGGGCTGTTGTTGCTGCAGCACCTGGGGCTGTTGTTGCTGCAGCACCTGGGGCTGTTGTTGCTGCAGCACCTGGGGCTGTTGTTGCTGCAGCACCTGGGGCTGTTGTTGCTGCAGCACCTGGGGCTGTTGTTGCAGCACCTGGGGCTGTTGTTGCTGCAGCACCTGGGGCTGTCGTTGCTGCAGCACCTGGGGCTGTTGTTGCTGCAGCACCTGGGGCTGTTGTTGCTGCAGCACCTGGGGCTGTTGTTGCTGCAGCACCTGGGGCTGTTGTTGCTGCAGCACCTGGGGCTGT
The DNA here is from genome assembly GCF_017591435.1 of Portunus trituberculatus. Taxonomy (NCBI): domain Eukaryota; kingdom Metazoa; phylum Arthropoda; class Malacostraca; order Decapoda; family Portunidae; genus Portunus; species Portunus trituberculatus. The sequence continues at coordinate 19,590,745 of NC_059297.1, forward strand.
TGTTGCTGCAGCACCTGGGGCTGTCGTTGCTGCAGCACCTGTGTTGTTGCTGCAGCACCTGGGGCTGTTGTTGCTGCAGCACCTGGGGCTGTTGTTGCTGCAGCACCTGGGGCTGTTGTTGCTGCAGCACCTGGGGCTGTTGTTGCTGCAGCACCTGGGGCTGTTGTTGCTGCAGCACCTGGGGCTGTTGTTGCTGCAGCACCTGGGGCTGTTGTTGCTGCAGCACCTGGGGCTGTTGTTGCTGCAGCACCTGGGGCTGTTGTTGCTGCAGCACCTGGGGCTGTTGTTGCTGCAGCACCTGGGGCTGTTGTTGCTGCAGCACCTGGGGCTGTTGTTGCTGCAGCACCTGGGGCTGTTGTTGCTGCAGCACCTGGGGCTGTTGTTGCTGCAGCACCTGGGGCTGTTGTTGCTGCAGCACCTGGGGCTGTTGTTGCTGCAGCACCTGGGGCTGTTGTTGCTGCAGCACCTGGGGCTGTTGTTGCTGCAGCACCTGGGGCTGTTGTTGCTGCAGCACCTGGGGCTGTTGTTGCTGCAGCACCTGGGGCTGTTGTTGCTGCAGCACCTGGGGCTGTCGTTGCTGCAGCACCTGGGGCTGTTGTTGCTGCAGCACCTGGGGCTGTCGTTGCTGCAGCACCTGGGGCTGTTGTTGCTGCAGCACCTGGGGCTGTTGTTGCTGCAGCACCTGGGGCTGTTGTTGCTGCAGCACCTGGGGCTGTTGTTGCTGCAGCACCTGGGGCTGTCGTTGCTGCAGCACCTGGGGCTGTGGGGCTGTCGTTGCTGCAGCACCTGTTGCTGCAGCACCTGGGGCTGTTGTTGCTGCAGCACCTGGGGCTGTTGTTGCTGCAGCACCTGGGGCTGTTGTTGCTGCAGCACCTGGGGCTGTTGTTGCTGCAGCACCTGGGGCTGTTGTTGCTGCAGCACCTGGGGCTGTTGTTGCTGCAGCACCTGGGGCTGTTGTTGCTGCAGCACCTGGGGCTGTTGTTGCTGCAGCACCTGGGGCTGTTGTTGCTGCAGCACCTGGGGCTGTTGTTGCTGCAGCACCTGGGGCTGTTGTTGCTGTTGCTGCAGCACCTGGGGCTGTTGTTGCTGCAGCACCTGGGGCTGTTGTTGCTGCAGCACCTGGGGCTGTTGTTGCTGCAGCACCTGGGGCTGTTGTTGCTGCAGCACCTGGGGCTGTCGTTGCTGCAGCACCTGGGGCTGTTGTTGCTGCAGCACCTGGGGTTGTTGCTGCAGCACCTGGGGCTGTTTGCTGCAGCACCTGGGGCTGTTGTTGTTGCTGCAGCACCTGGGGCTGTTGTTGCTGCAGCACCTGGGGCTGTTGTTGCTGCAGCACCTGGGGCTGTTGTTGCTGCAGCACCTGGGGCTGTTGTTGCTGCAGCACCTGGGGCTGTTGTTGCTGCAGCACCTGGGGCTGTTGTTGCTGCAGCACCTGGGGCTGTTGTTGCTGCAGCACCTGGGGCTGTTGTTGCTGCAGCACCTGGGGCTGTTGTTGCTGCAGCACCTGGGGCTGTTGTTGCTGCAGCACCTGGGGCTGTTGTTGCTGCAGCACCTGGGGCTGTCGTTGCTGCAGCACCTGGGGCTGTTGTTGCTGCAGCACCTGGGGCTGTTGTTGCTGCAGCACCTGGGGCTGTTGTTGCTGCAGCACCTGGGGCTGTCGTTGCTGCAGCACCTGGGGCTGTCGTTGCTGCAGCACCTGGGGCTGTTGTTGCTGCAGCACCTGGGGCTGTCGTTGCTGCAGCACCTGGGGCTGTTGTTGCTGCAGCACCTGGGGCTGTTGTTGCTGCAGCACCTGGGGCTGTTGTTGCTGCAGCACCTGGGGCTGTTGCAGCACCTGGGGCTGCTGCAGCACCTGGGGCTGTTGTTGCTGCAGCACCTGGGGCTGTTGTTGCTGCAGCACCTGGGGCTGTTGTTGCTGCAGCACCTGGGGCTGTTGTTGCTGCAGCACCTGGGGCTGTCGTTGCCGCAGCACCTGGGGCTGTTGTTGCTGCAGCACCTGAAGCTGTTGTTGCTGTAGCACCTGGGGCTGTTGTTGCTGCAGCACCTGAAGCTGTTGTTGCTGCAACACCTGGGGCTGTTGTTGCTGCAGCACCTGGGGCTGTTGTTGCTGCAGCACCTGGGGCTGTCGTTGCTGCAGCACCTGGGGCTGTTGTTGCTGCAGCACCTGGGGCTGTCGTTGCTGCAACACCTGGGGCTGTTGTTGCTGCAGCACCTGGGGCTGTTGTTGCTGCAGCACCTGGGGCTGTCGTTGCTGCAGCACCTGGAGCTGTTGTTGCTGCAGCACCTGGGGCTGTTGTTGCTGCAGCACCTGGGGCTGTTGTTGCTGCAGCATCTGGGGCTGTTGTTGCTGCAGCACCTGGGGCTGTTGTTGCTGCAGCGCCTGGGGCTGTCGTTGCTGCAACACCTGGGGCTGTTGTTGCTGCAGCACCTGGGGCTGTTGTTGCTGCAGCACCTGGGGCTGTTGTTGCTGCAGCACCTGGGGCTGTTGTTGCTGCAGCACCTGGAGCTGTCGTTGGTGCAGCACCTGGGGCTGTCGTTGCTGCAGCACTTGGGGGTGTTGTTGCTGCAACACCTGGGGCTGTCGTTGGTGCAGCACCTGGGGCTGTTGTTGCTGCGGCACCTGGGGCTGTTGTTGCTGCAGCACCTGGGGCTGTCGTTGGTGCAGCACCTGGAGCTGTTGTTGCTGCAGCACTTGGGGGTGTTGTTGCTGCGGCACCTGGGGCTGTCGTTGCTGCAGCACCTGGGGCTGTTGTTGCTGCAGCACCGGGGGCTGTTGTTGCTGCGGCACCTGGGGCTGTTGTTGCTGCAGCACCTGGGGCTGTTGTTGCTGCGACACCTGGGGCTGTTGTTGCTGCGGCACCTGGGGCTGTTGTTGCTGCAGCACCTGGGGCTGTCGTTGCTGCAGCACCTGGGGCTGTTGTTGCTGCAGCACCTGGGACTGTTGTTGCTGCAGCACCTGGGGCTGTTGTTGCTGCAGCACCTGGGGCTGTTGTTGCTGCGGCACCTGGGGCTGTCGTTGCTACAGCACCTGGGGCTGTTGTTGCTGCAGCACCTGGGGCTGTTGTTGCTGCACCACCTGGTACTGTCGTTGCTGCAGCACCTGGTACTGTCGTTGCTGCAGCATCTGGGGGTGTTGTTGCTGCAGCACCTGGTACTGTCGTTGCTGCAGCACCTGGGGCTGTTGTTGCTGCACCACCTGGTACTGTCGTTGCTGCAACACCTGGTACTGTCGTTGCTGCAGCACCTGGGAATGTCAATGCTACGGCGCCTGTGGTTGTCGCTGCTGCGGTGCCCGGAGCTATCGTTGTTGTGGTACCTGGGGCTGTCGTTGCTGCATTAGCTGTAGCTGCTGTTGCACTTGGAGCTGTCGTTGTTGCAGTACCTGCAGCTGTCATTACTGGAACACCAGTAGCTGTTATTGCGGCTACAGTTGTGCTCCCAGATTGTACGAGTATTATGTTATTTACTATTCCTCCAATAGAATCGTCTATCTGTTCCAGCTCGCTTACTGTTATCACAATTGTCTGAGAAGCTTTGACCAAAGTGACCTGAATGGTCTCAAGCAAGGTAGAGCTAACCGGTAGCTCACCGTTCTGGATATCATTCTTGACCTTCATGACACTGTTAGTAGAGGATTCGAGCTTTGTCTTTAGTGACTCTAGCTCAATATAGTTCTTAGAAGAGAGTGCTTCCTGTACGGTGGTGAGTAATGCATCAGCTGCAAGGATATCAGAGATATCTCTAGTCTCTCCACCTGTGGTTATAGCCTGTGCTGCGGCTAAAGTGTTCTGTAGAGCAGTCTCTAGCTGCGTCACAGCAATCTGAATACATTTCACTCTGTTCTTTTCTATAATTAAGTTTATTAGCCCGATGAACAGAGGACTTAACGTAGACTCGCTTGTCGGAAGTGGTGCAGGTTCGGTTGTTGATACTGGATAAAAGAGGAATAGAAAATCAGTTTTTTTTCTTTTCTTTTTTCCAGCGTACATCACACATTACTTTCAAACGTATTTTAGCTGCTTGTCTATTTTTGTTCCTACTTGCATAGTTTTATTAAAGATGTCACTTACCTAACGTGACACAGCACCGACACGTTTTCTTGCAGCCTCTAGGCAGCTCAGTCTGAGTGACCTTGCACTTCTTTCTACACTTGCCTCCTGCCACATCACATTTCTTCTTGGACTTCCCCTTACAGCCCGTGGTGCCTGCAGAGTTTGTGTAAGAAGAAAGTATGAGAATAACGATCCTTTCACGGATCAGAAAAGACTTAACGAAAACTTACCTTTCAACTTGCAACGAAAACTTACCTTTCAACTTGCAACAGACACATTTGCGGCCTTTCTTCTTCATGCACCCTTTTTTCACTTTCACTTCCTTAGAACTACACTTTTTCTTGCACACTCCGCCTTGGCGCAAGCAATTACTCTTCGTGTTGCGGAAACATCCTGTGATAAGGAGGAACATAAAGCAAGCTTCATCACCATTGTACGTTCTCGTATTTTATGGAAGATTTCAACTGGATGACCCAAGCGGAAGGAATGTAAGAGACACTAATTATTGATTAGTTAAATGGTGCCGGATCAGGTGGGCCATATAGTGCAGGGGTTAGAAATTAAGAAATATATGGCATTTTAAGTAATCACCCAAGTCTATGTTTGCTTGAGGCAAAGAACTCACCTGACCGACAGCACTCACACTTAGCGCCTTGACACTTGTCAGCAATGACTGCTGTGCGACATGTCCCAAGCGCCACGCATCTTGCTTCATTGGAGGAGCATTTCTTAAACTGGCGACACTTTACCCTTCCTTCTAGCAATGATAGGTTTTTTTCTACCTTGCCTTCTTTTCTGTCACCTTCATCTCTTACTGAATTTGATTTTTTGACTTCATTCTCATCTTCAGTATAATTCAATCTGGATTCAGATTTGCCTCGCTGTATCTTAATTCTATATGCCCCATCTTTACTGTCCCCTTTCTTCTTTCGCTTTCCTTTATTTCGCACTTCACTTTTTTTCCCCTCCCTTAGAATCTCTTTTCCTCTCATATTCGTTCCCTTTTCAGTATTTTTGTCTCTGAGTATATAAGTTTTTACCTTATTTGAGTAAGCTTTCCTTAGTTCTTTTTCTTCCCTTTTAACCTCTTTGTTTTTATCTTTGTATTGGTCTTTTTTCTTCTTCACCTTTAGATCATCATTTTTCTTTCGTCTTTTATTCTCTTCCGTCTTCTTAGTGCCATCCCAAACTCGCCCCTTGGGCTCCACTTTTCTATCGTACCTTATTCCTTGCGTTACATTCTTCATAAGTTCACCAAGTTTACCCTCTCTCCTGCCTTTTTTTACTTTTACTTCTCCACCTTTGGTTTGTATTTCATTCTCCTGTACATTTTGAAAGCCATCTTTAATTCTTTCTACGCTATTTGTCTTCACCTTTTTCGAGCTGTCCTTACTTACCCTTTTGATTCCATTCCTCTTCTCAGAATTATCTCTCCCTCGTTTTGTTTTAACATTTTTCCTCTTACTGAACTTCACATTTTTTCTTCCCCGAGAACCATCTTTCTTTTTCACCTTCTTAAATTTATTTTTTCGTTTTGTGCCAGATTCACTGTTTTTAATAGTCTTCTGGTTGTGACCTCTGCGTCTGGATTTTAGTTTAGGATACCTTTGGGCTGCAGCACTCCGATATTCGGAGTCTTTACTTAAAGCTAGTATTTTTCTTGCCTTACTAGAGGTCTTGCTGTGGAAATTCTTCCAATTTTTGAGGAGAGATTTTTGCCCTTTTTCGCGAACTCTTTGAAACTGTTCTACTTCAAAATCTCTGTTGGCTAGATTGGTGATGAGAATCTTATCTTTTTTGGTCATTTTATCTGGTAGCTTCAGTTTTCTCTCCGCCCCTCGTTCTCTTCTTACGTTCATGAGTTGTCCTCGTTCTAAAAGATTATATTCATGTAATTAGTAAAAAGAAACATAAGTAAATTGCATTTATGTTTTATGTAAATGAAAAAAGCGTTGAATTGTGAATCATGTAAAAAAAAATAAGGTTATACTTGAACCGGCGGAAAGGCAGCATATGAGAAACGCTGGACAGGAAGCAGGAGATGAGGCAACACGTTCACATCTAGAGGCCGAGACGCAGTTGCCGTTCAGTTCAGCACATAGTGGAACCTTGCTATGTCCCTGAGATTAGGAAAATTGCGTAATCTAATTATAGAGTCATTTTTATGGACTATCATACCTTAGAATGTTATTAGTTTATATTTGCAATAGAAATGAAGATATAAATTAGTTTCTTACACAGGTGAGGTTTGATGCGATAAGCATCAAGGCAAGCACTGCTATGTTATACATATCTTCTACTACCGCCCGCCACTGTGTGAAGACTAGGGTTAGACCTGACGGCGTGGATCCAAGTCTCGGGTCTCTCCGTTACAGGAGAACCAGCGTAATATAGCTTCCCATCTTACTGTGGAACTTGTTCGCTTCCTTTGTACAATTCTCAGAGGCTTATGTGGTCTATTGTAAGTATTAATTAGGTGTCACTTGGAGTCTGTCTGGCAAGACAATGAGCATTTCAGCATTGAGAAGGAAATGTAATGAATGATAACTCATCTGTCCATTGTGTGTGTGTGTGTGTGTGTGTGTGTGTGTGTGTGTGTGTGTGTGTGTGTGTGTGTGTGTGTGTGTGTGTGTGTGTGTATTCACCTCGGTCGCCTACTGGTCACCCAGCCAGTCTTCGGAGCGAGCTCAGAGCTCATAGACCGATCTTCGGGTAGGACTGAGACCACAACACACTCCACACACCGGGAAAGCGAGGCCACAGACCCTCGAGTTACATACCGTACCTATTTACTGCTAAGTAAACAGGGGCCACACATTAAGAGGCTTGTCTAGTTGCCTCGCCAAGCCAGGACTTGAACCCGGGCCTCTCGATTGTGAGTCAAGCGGGCTAACCACTACACTACGCGGTGTGTGTGTGTGTGTGTGTGTGTGTGTGTGTGTGTGTGTGTGTGTGTGTGTGTGTGTGTTTGTTTGTTTTTTAAATTACTGCAGAAACTGAGATTCAAAATGTGGCTGTTGAAGTATCTTTCCTACTTGTTGCTTACATCTTCCATCCTACATTTTTTGGGGGTTTTCTTTTATTTTCACATTAATATATGGCTTCATTTTATAGATTTTTTTTTTCAATTTTTTTCTCCTATGAATCATAGAAGGCAAGAATTTTACTAACAACGCTTTCATCGCTGTTTTGTTGACATAGAAGAGATACACCACTTGAAAGAGTGAGAAAGTTGAACTTGAAAGTCTAATGCAATCTAGATATTAAATATCTTATGAAGAAAAGGAGTAGGATATTCATTTTCGTTTTGCATGGTACATATGTTATGAAGTTATAAAGTTGTATGCTATGATGTTATAAAGTTAAACTTGATTAAGGAATATTTATGAAAATATATATTATACTGATATCCTGTGTCTTCTAACTGAACGTTAATTACACCGATTGAACATCAACTTTGTTTATGAATTTGATATTGCTTGTGTTCAATACTTTAATTATCGAACATAAATGTTGAAGAGATAGAAAGTGACAGCAAATTACATTGGACAAAAATATAAAATGATACACAAGTCCGCATGACAAATTGTAAGTAAGAAATGTAAATAGTATTAATGCAATAGCATATGAAAAGCCAAAAGCTTTTAAATATCATCTACAGGTGATCCTCGCTATACGAAAACTTGATATACAAATTTTCGCTCATACAAAATCCATGTTTTACTATCCCTTGTCTATATATACGAACTTGCTTTGAGTTCACAAATTTTCAAATTCCCCGCCCTGTGCTCCGTTGGAGCCAAAAATGCGCAATAGGCGGTTCCACAATAACAACGTAAACAAACGCTCCTATTCCCGTTATCCGCTCTGCCAGTCTGCTTACAATCTACATTCATAATTTTTGCATCAAAATCTTACTGTAAGTACTGTACCGTAGTTTGTATTATCTTTTTTTTTCTTTTTTAGTGTATTAGTCACCATCATTCCTTTCTTCATCATCATTGAACCACGTAACCTACCATTTCTCTCTCTCTCTCTCTCTCTCTCTCTCTCTCTCTCTCTCTCTCTCTCTCTCTCTCTCTCTCTCTCTCTCTCTCTCTCTCTCTCTCTCTACACGTGTGCTTCCAAAGATAACTTATTCTCCTTTTCTCTCGCTCTCCCTCGAGACCTCTGTTCCCCTAGTGACTTCAACCTCCAGGTCCCATTCCTTTTTCTCTCTGTGACCTGTCCTGATTAGTCAATTTCTTCTTACTTCTCATTGGTGTAAAACCTATTTCAGCTTTCCCGCTGGTTACCTTTTATTCTCTGTTTCTCCTATCCTAATCTGGCAATGCCACTGTACCACATAAATAGCTACACTCCTCGCATCTCTCTCCTAGAGATGTATCGGATATCCGCATCCGCGGAACATCCACATATTTTTTTCAAATCCGCAACCGCAGCCGCATCCGCAGTTATATATATATATATATATATATATATATATATATATATATATATATATATATATATATATATATATATATATATATATATATATATATATATATTTTCTTGCTTTTGCCACAAAGGTAACAAACAACTATTGTAAGTTGCTTTGTTGTTGTTGGTATTACAGCCACAAAGATCTATGGATCCTTATGAGCCCTGGGGTATTGCTGTATAGGTATCATAAGTATGGTAGCTAGCCGGTCTTCCTCAAGAAGGCACAGGTAAGGCAAAGGACAATAGGTTGCTGGAAGGGGTGGACGCCTTAGTCCGTCAGGAGGGTGAGCAAGTCGAGTGTTTTGATGCCCAGGACGGAGAGCCAGGAGCGTAATGTAATGCGGTGGGACTGGAAGCGTGGGCAGTGGAGCAGGAAATGTTTGATGGTTTCAGAGGTAGTCCTACACCAAGGTCAGAAGGGATCAGGAGACAGACTTCGACGGTGCAAGTGAGCACTGAGTGTGGTCTGGCCAAGGCGGAGGTGGATAATGGCTGCTGTGGCTTGCGTTCCTTCCCCTGTTTGAGTCTTGTAATGCTGGAGGTCACATTACAAGCTTTTTTTTTTTTTACTACGACGCCCTCGACGGTCATACAGGCCAGTTTTATGCGATTGCATACGACTGTCATAACGATTAGAAGCATTTGATTGCAAAAACGACACGTAAAACGAAAGGCGTACGGCATCGGATCTTAGACCTAAGATGATGTATATACCTCGTACGATGACGTACGACGTACCAAAGAAAATGGGAACAACCAGAATTTTTAAACCTTCTTGGCTTGCGTCGTGTGTTATGCTAACGATGTCAGACGATGTCAAACGATGTCGAAATAGACGCCTTTGACAAAAGTGCGATGACGACGCAAGGGCAGGCCCAGAATGAGCCCCTGGAGGTGTAAATATAAATATATATATATATATATATATATATATATATATATATATATATATATATATATATATATATATATATATAGGGGTCCAAAGAGTTTTCCCACGTCATATCATCCGACAGCTTCGACATTTACACACCTCACCATGAGTTGCCTAAAGTACATCCCTGTCCTCGCGGACACGGACAGGGACATCTTGAGGATGAAGTCTACATACTTCAAAGAGCTTTGTGAATACTGAATGATCATGATAATACCACCAATAAAGCTTGTTTCGTATTATTCTCTCTCTCTCTCTCTCTCTCTCTCTCTCTCTCTCTCTCTCTCTCTCTCTCTCTCTCTCTCTCTCTGGTGGTGTATATCTTCACCACCTGCAGGTTTATTTTTTTCGAGTACGTTAACGAAAGCCTTTCGCCACCACCACCATCGCCGCCACTACCACCGTGCACACTCCTAACAGAAATTTGTGGCTTGGCAACTTGAAGCAAACGGCTGTCTTCTCGTCCTGGTGTTGCTGCTGGTCCTGGTGCTGCTGCTCCTCCGGTTACTCCTGCTGGCCTTCTTGTGGCAAAGGGTATACGTCAACCTTCGTCGGGGTCTGAAGGTGGATGTTCACTCCTGGTGTCGGAGGCAGCCCCTCCATACTCATGTCCAAGGATGTCCCAAATAGATCTTGTGACGACGATGGAACGTATGTCCTTTCTCTGTCGCATCGTCTTCGGTGAGTAAACCATCTTGAGAGCACGGTGTGATCTGGGACTTTTTTTTTTTTTTTAATGGCGATAACGCACGAGCTGTCACACTGGTCACGACTATTCTGGCGACAACGATTTCTTGCGTTATTGCTTATTGCCAAACGTATGTTCAAAGGCCAGTCGTAATTCAGTATTTTAACGATTTTTTACTCGTTCGACGTCGAACGATATCGTTAACAGCACGTACGACATTGTATCTCTCTCTATAACATCATTGTACGTCATCGTACGCCCGATGAAATGTCTTTGCTTGTCCTGACTCTGTTCCTGCACTGCTCTATTGTCGTAATGCTTCTACAATGTCATACGACAACAAAGACATCTTACGACATCGTATGATTTCGTCATGTTAACGTACGACTTGACTTACGACATCTTACGACAGGCCAAAAACTGTTAAAATGACGTCATTGCTCCCGGTGGCGGTCCTCCTATAACTGTCGGGAACGTCATAGGAAAAAAGAAAAAAGCTGTAGCGTGAACCCAACATGACGTTCCTCCTTCCCCTCTGATGGACCCCCCCATCCATCTCCCCCCTTCCGTCTGCGACCTGCGCGCCATCTGTTGCTATCGGCATTCCCTAATCGATTCCTCCAGCCCTCCCATTGAACCCGTAAATTTTCTTAATAAAGAATCCTTGCGCTGAGTGATACGCCAGAATTCAGAGTGGGAGGACGAGCCCCCAGCTGCAGTTCCGATGGCTTGGAGCTATATATTACAAGTGTCCGGCTGCATTTCTCGACAGCAAATTTATGAAATGCAGTGATTGGCATTCTTGTATAATTTTCAAAGTATGTTGGAGCTTCGGCTTGTACCTCCAAAAATATTTTATTAAAGCACAGCATTTGACGTTTTTTCCTCAAAAGTTTTTTTTTTTTTTTTTTTTTTGCAGCACTCAGGGCAACTGCAGTTCACAGTACAGTCTTTTGGCAGACTATATCACTGGTAGACACAGATATCGCTACCTAAAGAAAGCTAAACCATAGAAGTGACCAATGGTGCTCAGGAACAAGTTAGTAGTGTTGCAGTACAGTTTAGCGCCTTGTTTTGTTTTTTTTCAATACCACTACTGCAACACGTGGCTGATACATGATGCATAGTGTGTTCGGGGCTTTATAAATATTGGTGTTTTTGTGTTACATTATGACAAAAACAGTCATTTTATAAAATTCAAGTCAAGAGCATGAGGATGCAATGCTGACATACGGATTTCTAGTTCAAATGTTGTCAGATCTCACTGGAAGATATATATATATATATATATATATATATATATATATATATATATATATATATATATATATATATATATATCCTTGATTGAATTTACAAAGATATTAACGCTTATGTCTATAATTTCAGCAGATTCATTTCTTTTCAAACATATTATAGAATAACAAACTTTTCAAAAGAGATGTTTCCTATGAATGAGATTTTTACTTTTTATTTATTTTTATACCATGTGAGCTTTTTCACGGGAATTTATGGGCTAAAGGGGATACTTTTAGGGGTACCTCCTATCTCAAAGCCCACCCGCTAGGAAACCATTGCCACGAGTGAGGAAGCCCAACCTACACTCGAACCGTAGACAGGATTCGAACCCATGCTCTTGGAGACCCCTCGGACCCCAAAGCACATATGGTTCCACTGTTACATTTTTTTTAGTGTTTATGAAGCGAAGCGAAGCATTGTCCTGTCGATTTTCACTCCGATCACCTTACCATAAACTCAACCCACTTTCCTTTTACTATTGTTACTTTGCTAATAGAGGAAAGCTATGTGGAGATAGGTTTGTTTGGGTTTGTCTCAAGATGCAAACATATTGATGCGCCGAAGCAGATGCGTCGTAGATAGCACAACGAGTTACGGTTTTATGGTACCAAAAAGATGCCTTATGAGAAAGGCCTTTTCAACTGTCTCACCCTTTAACGGAAATATTCAAGAGAAGGGAGGAAGAATATCACTCGATTGCTATTGAAGAAGGAAGGTTTCACCAAGTAAATTGGAAATGGATTGAGTTTTGAGACATTAAACAACACTTTCAGGAATTTTAAAAAGAAAATAAATAAATGTAAGAAATTAAAATCATAATGATAATATTAATAATAATAATAATAATCTAAAGATGAGATTTATGTTGCTTTACATTGTGAATTTATGAATTTATGCACGATATTTTTTTTTTTTTTTTTTTTTTTTTTTTTTTTGCTTTTTTAGTCACGTTATCTGAAAAAAAAAAATTTGTTTCTCAGTGTACCTATCACTTAAACTTACTAAAAGTAAACAATAATAAAGAGAATTGATACTTTATGATTAACATCACAAGCTATCATATATATATATATATATATATATATATATATATATATATATATATATATATATATATATATATATATATATATATATATATATATATATATATATATATATATATATATATATATATATATATATATATATATATATATATAGAGAGAGAGAGAGAGAGAGAGAGAGAGAGAGAGAGAGAGATTTGATTTTGATTTGATAAATTCATTACGCCCATATGGCGGCAAACCAAAATATACATTAATGTATACAGTGTAAGCGTGTCTCACAGGACACATTGGAATCCAAAAAAATAAACACACACACACACACACACACACACACACACACACACACACACACACACACACACACACACACACACACACACACACACGCAAAGTAGAGAGAGAGAGAGAGAGAGAGAGAGAGAGAGAGAGAGAGAGAGAGATTGCAGAACTGTGATATCACTACTAGGTAATAATTGAAACAACAATTTATGCAGTAGTGTATTTTGCATCATATATAAGGTTTGTGATAAGGTGAAAAGCATCTAAATCGTAACTTGTTGTGCAGCATACAGTGCTACAAGAAAATTAAGGCAACCTGAAAATATTTAGCGTAATGCAGTGCCTTAACAAAGACATTGTATTTATACATGCTGGAAATATCGCCATTGCTGGCAAAGGATTAATACAAGTGAAGTCTGGCATCATTACTCGCCTTCATTTTTCAGTTTATAGCTGGTAACATCTATAACCTTATTAGTTAAGTGTGTGTGTGTGTGTGTGTGTGTATATATATATATATATATATATATATATATATATATATATATATATATATATATATATATATATATATATATATATATATATATATATATATATATATATATATATATATATATATATATATATATATATATATATATATATATATATATATATATATATATGTTTATTCATTTATTTATATATATATATATATATATATATATATATATATATATATATATATATATATATATATATATATATATATATATATATATATATATATATATATATATATATATATATATATATGCATTGTCGTTGTTAATACTGTTATTACAGAACAAGTGGGCAGCAGAATCATTTGTTGTTGTTGTTACTTAAATGTTTTCATGACACTTTTTTGTTGTTTTTGTTGTTCAACATGTTGATAATGGTCACATCGTTGTATAAAGTTGTTGTTGATGTTGGTGTACGTAGATAATATAGTAGTTGTTGATGTAAATGATCTTATAATAGTTGTTGTTAATGTTGATGTAGTTGTTGATGTTATAGATGATGTAGTTGTTGTTCATGTTGAAGTTTATGATGATGTAGGTGTTGATGTTGTAGATGTTGATGTACTTGTTATAGTAGATGTTGATGTAGTTGTTGTAGATGTTAATGTAGTTGTTGATGTTGATGTAGTCGATGTTGATGTTAATGTAGTTGATGTAGTAGACGTTGATGTACTTGTTGATGTCGCTGTTGATGTTGTAGATGTTGATGTAGTTGTAGTAGATGTTCATGTTGTTGGTGGTGTAGATGTTGTTGTAGTAGATGTTGATGTACTTGTAGTAGATGTTGATATACTAGTAGTAGATGTTGATGTGGTTGTAGTAGATGTTGATGTAGATGTTGATGTAGTTGTTGATGTTGATGTAGATGTTGATGTAGTTGATGTTGATGTGGTTGTAGTAGATGTTGATGTAGATGTTGATGTAGTTGTTGATGTTGATGTAGATGTTGATGTAGTGTTGATGTTGATGTTGTTAGTTGTATGTTGATGTAGTTGTAGATGTTGATATTGATGTAGTTGTAGATGTTGATGTTGTTGATGTTGATGCAGTCGTTGTTGATGACGTAGTTGTTGTTGTTGTTGATGTTGTAGATGTTGATATACTAGTAGTAGATGTTGATGTGGTTGTAGTAGATGATGTAGATGTTGATGTAGTTGTTGATGTTGATGTAGATGTTGATGTAGTTGTTGATGTTGATGTAGATGTTGATGTAGTTGTTGATGTTGATGTAGATATTGATGTAGTTGTAGATGTTGATGTAGTTGTTGATGTTGATGTAGATATTGATGTAGTTGTAGATGTTGATGTTGTTGATGTTGATGCAGTCGTTGTTGATGACGTAGTTGTTGTTGTTGATGTTGTAGATGTTGATATACTAGTAGTAGATGTTGATGTGGTTGTAGTAGATGTTGATGTAGTTGTTGATGTTGATGTAGATGTTGATGTAGTTGTTGATGTTGATGAAGATGTTGATGTAGTTGTTGATGTTGATGTAGATATTGATGTAGTTGTAGATGTTGATGTAGTTGTTGATGTTGATGTTGATATTGATGTAGTTGTAGATGTTGATGTTGTTGATGTTGATGCAGTCGTTGTTGATGACGTAGTTGTTGTTGTTGTTGATGTTGTAGATGTTGATATACTAGTAGTAGATGTTGATGTGGTTGTAGTAGATGTTGATGTAGATGTTGATGTGTTGATGTTGATGTAGATGTTGATGTAGTTGTTGATGTTGATGTAGATGTTGATGTAGTTGTTGATGTTGATGTAGATATTGATGTAGTTGTAGATGTTGATGTAGTTGTTGATGTTGATGTAGATATTGATGTAGTTGTAGATGTTGATGTTGTTGATGTTGATGCAGTCGTTGTTGATGACGTAGTTGTTGTTGTTGTTGATGTTGTAGATGTTGATATACTAGTAGTAGATGTTGATGTGGTTGTAGTAGATGTTGATGTAGATGTTGATGTAGTTGTTGATGTTGATGTAGATGTTGATGTAGATGTTGATGTAGTTGTTGATGTTGATGTAGATATTGATGTAGTTGTAGATGTTGATGTTGTTGATGTTGATGCAGTCGTTGTTGATGACGTAGTTGTTGTTGTTGTTGATGTTGTAGATGTTGATATACTAGTAGTAGATGTTGATGTGGTTGTAGTAGATGTTGATGTAGATGTTGATGTAGTTGATGTTGATGTAGATGTTGATGTAGTTGTTGATGTTGATGTAGATGTTGATGTAGTTGTTGATGTTGATGTAGATATTGATGTAGTTGTAGATGTTGATGTAGTTGTTGATGTTGATGTAGATATTGATGTAGTTGTAGATGTTGATGTTGTTGATGTTGATGCAGTCGTTGTTGATGACGTAGTTGTTGTTGTTGTTGTTGATGTTGTAGATGTTGATATACTAGTAGTAGATGTTGATGTGGTTGTAGTAGATGTTGATGTAGTTGTTGATGTTGATGTAGATGTTGATGTAGTTGTTGATGTTGATGTAGATGTTGATGTAGTTGTTGATGTTGATGTAGATATTGATGTAGTTGTAGATGTTGATGTAGTTGTAGATGTTGATGTTGTTGATGTTGATGCAGTCGTTGTTGAAGACGTAGTTGTTGTTGTTGTTGTTGATGTTGTAGATGTTGATATACTAGTAGTAGATGTTGATGTGGTTGTCGTAGATGTTGATGTAGATGTTGATGTAGTTGTTGATGTTGATGTAGATGTTGATGTAGTTGTTGATGTTGATGAAGTCGTTGTTGATGTTGATGTAGTTATTGTAGTAGATGTTGAAGTAGTTGTTGATGTACTTGTTGATGTTGGTGTTGATGTTGTTGTAGTAGATGTTGATGTAGTCCTTATAGATGTAGTTGTGGAGCTTGATGTAGTTGCTGATGTTGTAGATGTTGATGTAATTGTAGATGTTGATGTAGATGTTGATGTTGATGTACTTGTTGATGTTGTTGTTGATGTTGTAGATGTTGATGTTGTTGGTGGTGTAGATGTTGATGTAGTTACTGTTGATGTTGTTGATGTAGTACTCAAGATAGGGGGCAGCGCTATGGTACTTTGTTCTGCAGGAATAGTAGGAAGATCTGTTACACCCATATTCTCCAGTTCACTTTTAATGTCCTCACCCGTGGCTATCAGATCGTTCGTCGTCATTTGAATCATATTTCCTGCACTCACACATGTATTACCATCTTCGAATAGAAGTCTAACGTCCTCTTCATTAGCAATACTAAGAGACATTAGTTGTGTGAGTGCTTCACCAGTAAGAGAGGCTATTTCTTCTGCATTATTATTATCGATAGCTGTAAGTAATAAATCAACAATATTTCCAAACGCTATAACATCTGCGGAAGCTCCAGCTTGTCTCTTTCTCTTCAGTGATCTACCGTCTTCGAATGCTGCTATAAGGTCTGCAATAGTTTGTACTATTGCTGCAATATCATTTAAGGCAGTTGTAAGTGTATTGATTTCATTAACTATGTCTGTTAACTGATCGGAGAGAGGTTTACTAGTTGTTGTTGTTGTAATTGTAGTAGATGTTGATGTAGTTGTTGATGTTGTTGATGTAGTTGTAGTAGATGTCGATGTAGTTGTTGATGTTGTTGATGTAGTTGTAGTAGATGTTGATGTAGTTGTTGATTCTGTTGATGTAGTTATAGTAGATGTTGACGTAGTTGATGTAGTTGTAGTAGATGTTGATGTTGTTGATGTTGACGTAGTTGTAGTAGATGCTGATGTAGTTGTTGATGTTGTTACACTTGTTGTAGATGTTGATGTGATTGTAGTAGATGTTGATGTAGTTGTTGATGTTGACGTAGATGTTGATGTAGTTGTTAAGGTTGATGTAGATGTTGATGTAGTTGTTGATGTTGATGTAGATATTGATGTAGTTGTAGATGTTGATGAAGTCGTTGTTGATGTTGATGTTGTAGTTATATACTAGTAGTAGGTGTTGAGATGTTGATGTTGTTGATGTAGTTGTTGATGTTGGTGTTGATGTTGTTGTGTTGAGATGTTGATGTAGTCGTTATAGATGTAGTTGTAGATAGATGTAGTTGTAGAGCTTGATGTAGTTGCTGATGTTGTAGATGATGATGTAGATGTTGATGTTGATGTACTTGTTGATGTTGCTGTTGATGTTGTAGATGTTGGTGTTGTTGGTGGTGTAGATGTTGTTGTAGTAGATGTTGATGTTGATGTTGTTGTTGATGATGACACTGTTGTTGTTGATGATGACACTGTTGTTGTTGTTGATGACACTGTTGTTGTTGTTGTTGACACTGTTGTTGTTGATGATGACACTGTTGTTGTTGTTGTTGACACTGTTGTTGTTGATGATGACACTGTTGTTGTTGATGTTGACACTGTTGTTGTTGTTGTTGACACTGTTGTTGTTGATGATGACACTGTTGTTGTTGTTGTTGACACTGTTGTTGTTGATGATAACACTGTTGTTGTTGTTGATGACACTGTTGTTGTTGATGATGACACTGTTGTTGTTGATGATGACACTGTTGTTGTTGTTGTTGACACTGTTGTTGTTGATGATGACACTGTTGTTGTTGTTGACACTGTTGTTGTTGATGATGACACTGTTGTTGTTGATGATGACACTGTTGTTGTTGTTGTTGACACTGTTGTTGTTGATGATGACACTGTTGTTGTTGTTGTTGACACTGTTGTTGTTGATGATGACACTGTTGTTGTTGATGATGACACTGTTGTTGTTGTTGTTGTTGTTGACACTGTTGTTGTTGTTGTTGACACTGTTGTTGTTGATGATGACACTGTTGTTGTTGATGATGACACTGTTGTTGTTGTTGTTGACACTGTTGTTGTTGTTGTTGACACTGTTGTTGTTGATGATGACACTGTTGTTGTTGATGACACTGTTGTTGTTGTTGATGACACTGTTGTTGTTGTTGACACTGTGACACTTGTTGTTGATGATGACACTGTTGTTGTTGATGATGACACTGTTGTTGTTGTTGATGACACTGTTGTTGTTGTTGTTGACACTGTTGTTGTTGATGATGACACTGTTGTTGTTGATGATGACACTGTTGTTGTTGTTGTTGACACTGTTGTTGTTGTTGATGACACTGTTGTTGTTGTTGATGACACTGTTGTTGTTGATGATGACACTGTTGTTGTTGTTGATGACACTGTTGTTGTTGTTGATGACACTGTTGTTGTTGTTGATGATACTGTTGTTGTTGTTGTTGACACTGTTGTTGTTGATGATGACACTGTTGTTGTTGTTGTTGACACTGTTGTTGTTGTTGATGACACTGTTGTTGTTGTTGTTGATGATACTGTTGTTGTTGTTGTTGACAGTGTTGTTGTTGATGATACTGTTGTTGTTGACACTGTTGTTGTTAATGTTGTTTTCGGGGTATCGAAGTTAGGATGAGGCGTTATGGTATTTAGGTCGGTGGGAATCGTAGGTAGATCTGTTACACCCATATCCTCCAGTTGATCTTTAATCTCCTCAGCTGTGACTATCAGATCGTTGGTCATCATTTGAATCATATTTCCCGCACTAACATATGAATTACAGTATTCGATTAAAAGTCTAACATCCTCTTCATTAGCAATACTAAGGGACATTAGCTGCGTGAGAGCGTCAGCAATAAGCAAAGCTATTTCTTCTGCATTGTTATTAGCAATAGCTGTAAGTAATGATTCAACGTTATTTCCAAACAATATAACATCTTCAGAAGCTTCAGCTTGTCTCTTTCTTCTCCCTGGGAATGCTGCTATAAGATCTGCAATACTTTGTATTATTGCTGTAATATCATTGAAGGCAGTTGTAAGTGTATTGATTTCATTGAGTAAGGCTGCTAACTGATCAGAGAGAGATGGACTTGTTGTTGATGACACTGTTGTTGTTGTTGTTGTTGATGACACTGTTGTTGTTGTTGATGATACTGTTGTTGTTGTTGATGATACTGTTGTTGTTGTTGATGATACTGTTGTTGTTGTTGATGACACTGTTGTTGTTGTTGATGACACTGTTGTTGTTGTTGTTGACACTGTTGTTGTTGTTGTTGATGATACTGTTGTTGTTGACACCGTTGTTGTTGTTGATGATACTTTTGTTGTTGTTGATGACACCGTTGTTGTTGTTGATGACACTGTTGTTGTTGTTGTTGACACTGTTGTTGTTGTTGATGACACTGTTGTTGATGATACTGTTGAAGATGATACTGTTGTTGTTGTTGATGACACTGTTGTTGTTGTTGATGATACTGTTGTTGTTGTTGATGACACTGTTGTTGTTGACACCGTTGTTGTTGTTGATGATACTTTTGTTGTTGTTGATGACACTGTTGTTGTTGACACCGTTGTTGTTGTTGATGACACTGTTGTTGATGATACTGTTGAAGATGACACTGTTGTTGTTGTTGATGATATTGTAGTTGTTGTTGATGATACTGTTGTAGTTGATATTGTTGTTGATGATGCTGTTGTTGTTGATGATACTGTTGTTGTTGATGACACCGCCGGTGTTGTTGATGATAATACAGTAGTTGTTGTTGATGATATCGTTGTTGATGATGATACCGTTGTTGATGACAGCGTTGACGTTGATACACTTGTTGATGTTGTCTTGACGCCTGCAAAGAGGAAGATAAAACAATACTGGTCATTCATGGCATATTGAACAGTAGAATATATGAGTGGAAATAAATGGTTTCAAACGAAGCATGAAGGTCCTTTTTACTATATCTGTGGTAGGCTGAAAAGAATATAGGAGTGATGAAGCACAACCGCTAAATGAAACTTAAGAATAATTTCGCAATATCTTGCGTCAAAGGCTAAAGAAGAGGGATGTTCAAAGGCAACAAAAATTACATTTGAAAAAAAAATAGGATCCACTAAGTTGCCAGTCCCCAAACATAGTCGAAAGCGTTATTAAGAAAAATATACGGTAATTGTCTTGAAACTTTCGTTTTGAATGACTTTAAGACATAGGAAGTGGAAATACAGAAGTAGGGTGGGAGTTCGTGTTTACCAGATAAAAAGATGAATGATTGCGTTACTGGTTATTTTCTAATTAGAAAGGTAGACAGAATAGGGGTAGAAAGAAGAAAGGGAGGCCACTAGAAGAGGATAGGCATGTAGATTGCAAGATAAAAAGATCAGTTGACATGAAAATTGAGCTAGAAAGATAGCAAGAGATGCAATATTGCGGCGATGAGAAAGAGGATGAAGACAATCAGTAAGAGGAGGGGAGTTGATAAGACGAGAAGCTTTTGATTTCAGCCTGTCTAAAAGAACAGTGAGAGTGTAACTACAAAGTTAGCCGTGGGGTAGGTGAGAAAAACTGGCAGAGATGACTTATAAACATTTTCAAAAAGCTGTTTTAGATGAGATGTGATGTTTTCACTGTAGGTAATAATTAAAGGATAGACCAAGGATGTTTCCTGTAGAAGAGGGGGGTGGGGGTAGTTGAGTGTCATTGAAAAAGAGGGATATTTGTCTGGAATGTTATGTATATTTGATAGATGGAGGCATTGAGCAATACAAAGTTTTCGCGCTTCCCCAAGCAGAAGTTAGAGATACCATAAACCGAGCGTCCTATGGCTTCCCTATGTGATCGGTTTACTTCTGAAAGGGTTGGATGTCTGTGAAAAGTCATGGAAAACTTCAGGGCGGTATCATTTGCGTAGAAGTGGATAGGACAAAGTTTGGTTTAGATGATCATTGATTAAAAATAGGAAGAGGGTGATTGACAGGATAGAACCCTGAGGAACACCACTGTTAATATATTTTGGAAACAGCGATCATCTACCGAAACACCAATAGAACTGTCAGAAAGGATGTTTGAAGTGAAATTACAGAGAGAGGACAGACGCCGGCCTCCCGCTTCAAAACACACTTGTAGAAAGAATACTTGATCGATGAGCTCAATAGATTTAAAAAAAAAAAAACAGCAAGATAGTCGTGATATATTGATTTTATATATTCGCTCATTCGTTCATTCATTCAATTATCAATTAATCTATTAGTCCAAAAATACATAACTTAAGTTGAGTGGAATGAGGTGGCATTGTTAGACATGCTAAGAACAAACATGAAGTGTATTCGCGGCTTCACTCTTTTTTTCTTATGTGATATGCTCCTAACATATTGGAGCACCGCTTTTATGTCCATATTTTGTATTTTCTCTGTTTTATCGTACATGTTCAATTGCTGACAGAGTTCGCTGAGGAGGGATGTTGTAGAAGAATAAGAACTATCTAGGTGTAATGGTCCGAACCAGAATTAGAGGTGATCCAGTCATTTTAACACCACTCAAAAGAAGAGGTTTGAACCGCGCGTGTGTTAGTTCTGTGGAAGCATGTAGGTGGCAGATGGTCATTTGCAAACCTGTACCTAAATGTCGGGAGAGACGTCAACGCCAGTTGCCATTCGTTCCTTAAACCTGCCACAATTCAGAAACATATTTTCCGTTATCCAAAAAGGAAAGGTTTGGGCTTAATACCTATCGGCTGCTCAAGGATCATTAAGACAAAAATGTCAGCTTGTGGTCAATCCTTAGTTGAAGGTAAAACACCACCAATATCACCAAGCAACTGTCGTGGGTCAGAATCGAACTTGCGCCATTACGGCCACGAACCGACGACCCCTTTACGACGGTGATAGGGATCCTCCACCCCCCCTGTCCAGAAGTTGTAAACCACTTAGAGAAGGTACCGCTTGAGTAGTGTTTCGGTGTATAGTGAAGTTAGACTTTGACATGTATTTGTGCTGTTGAAACACTTTAAGATAAGTAATTTGATAGATGAATGTTCTTGAAACACTATATAATATAGATAATTCGTGGAACATATGGTTATTGTTCTTCCGAAGGATCCGACCTTGTCCTCCCCTAAAGTATAACTTGAAATTATCTAGTGACTTAGTTAGGTTAAGGGATGACTGTGCCCTGCTAATGGCGCGCTTTGACCCGAGGGGAGTGAGCAACGGTAAGAGTGAGAGAGGCTGAGTAAAGATGGGAGTGAGTGAGTGAGTGACGGAGGAATATGTGTCAGTGAGAGCATGTGATGTGGAGCGCAGGTGAGAGCGACAGCAGGAGTGTGAGTCGAAATAGTAGGAGTGAATTAATATTTTCTTGTTTGTTTTTGTTCTAACGTGAAAAGAAGTAAATGAAAACCCCCGGAAGTCGACCTTTATTTGTTCTGTGGTCCTCCTGTTCCTTACAGCCTCCTCCGTGGCCAAGCATCACCAGCACCCTATCAGCGTGTCTCCATTGTCTCTTCATTTCACTGTTTGGCCTTTACACTCCCCAGGGGTGACGCAGTGTAGTCTTTAACGCTTCAGAGAGAGAGAGAGAGAGAGAGAGAGTGGTACATATTGGGGAGCATGATGGCTTTTCACTACACATTTTGTGCTACTTACCCTTAATACAGCAGAAGCAGACTTTGTTTTCACATTTGCCCTCAATGTGGCCATGGCAGTGTCTCTTTTTCGAGACGCAGTGGCCACGTCCATACATGCATTTCTTGGGACACTTGACACAACATTTACATTTGTGGGAACGGCAACCTTTCTTTATCTGCTTTTCTCTCTTCTTGCATTTTTCCTTACACTTACCACCTTTCTTTTTACATTTTTTTGTGGAAGTTGATTTGCAGTCTGTGAAGGAGAAAAGACATTACTAATAAATAAATAAATATATATATATATATATATATATATATATATATATATATATATATATATATATATATATATATATATATATATATATATATATAAGAAGAAGACAAGGAAGATATTCTATTAAATGATAGAATGATATGACGGATTCTAAATTTCGGAACATAGGGCAGCTACGTGCCCGAGCGGGAATTAACGGCTCTGTGAATTTCCAAAGCAGTGACACCGCAGCTATCTCCTGAACCTCTAAGGATGGAGATCTCCGTAAAAAATATATATATATATATATATATATATATATATATATATATATATATATATATATATATATATATATATATATATATATATATATATATATATATATATATATATATATATATATATATATATATATATATATATATATATATATATATATATGGATTACAATAAGTAAAAGAGTAAGTTACATTCTAATTTTCATAATTGAAGAGTAACTTTTGATGACGAAAGGAAACATTGCTCGTGTATCCTACCTAAAAGTCAAACTCCTTCATTCATACGTGTCAAAATGTTTTGAGATTGAGCTCCCCTTAAGACTTCTGTCATCTGGCGAAAAACATCTCCAATAACTTAACTTCATAATTCCCACCTTGATTTCATCCTGGTAGCACCACTGCCATCTCATCTGTTTCTAAAGATGACCTCTTCTTTTAAATCTTTGCTAAAAACTTTATCTTGAATGATTCTGGGTTGTTTCCTCTCTCTCCTCCGCTTTCTGACTGTTTCATGCCTTCAATTAGAATTCTTAGTTCTGTTCAAATTTCCTACTATCACCACTTTGTCACACTGGCTGTTTGTATTCATAACGACCAGATTCGCCTTCAAAATATACACCATTACTTTTCCATGCGAGGGGGACGATAACAGCCAGCGACCAACATACCTTTACTGTCACTCAACTTCAGTACCCAGTACCCTGGGCACTGGAGGCTCCACCACCTGGATGTTCGCCGTGTTTTTTTTTTTTTTTATATATATAGAATGCCACGCTCCCTCCTTGGAAGGAAACATTGCTCATGTATCCTACCTAGAAGTCAAACTCCTTCATCAATTTGTGTCAAAATCTTTTGAGATTCAACTCTCCTCAAGTCTTCTGGCATCTAACCAAAAAACATCTCCAATAACTTTACTTCTTCATCTTTCACTTCTTTATTTCATTCTAGTGGCCCCACTGCCATCTCATCTGTTTCTAAAGCTGATCTCTTCTCTTAAACCTTTTTAAAACTTTACATATATTAATCTTAATTAGGAAACAAATTAGGAAACAAAACTTCTTCATATATATATATATATATATATATATATATATATATATATATATATATATATATATATATATATATATATATATATAACACTATATATATATATATATATATATATATATATATATATATATATATATATATATATATATATATATATATATATATATATATATATATATATATATATATATATATATATATATATATATATATATATATATATATATATATATATATATATATATATATATATATATATATATATATATATATATATATATATATATATATATATATATATATATATATATATATATATATATAGATAGATAGATAGATAGATAGATAGATAGATAGATAGATAGATAGATAAATAGATAGATAGATTTTTAACTATGGGACAGAATGGTATGATAATACTTACTTAAGCAGCACTCGCATTTCTTCTTGCCACACTTGCCGGGTATCACTACACTCTTGCACTTTCCCCACTTAATGCAAAGTCCTCCTGCTTTGACACATTTTTTCTTTTTTGGGGGACACTTCTTTTTCTTCCTTCTCGTTTCGTCCTTGTCCTTGCTTTTGACTTTCTCATCTTGTTGGCTGCCCTTGCTCTTTTCTTTAGTCCTTACTTCCTTATGTTGTTTGTTCTGTTTCTTCTCGTCATTCTTAGTTGCTTTCTGATTTTGTTGGCTACCCTTGGTCTTTTTCTTTGTGTTTCGTTCCTTATGTTTCTTGGCCTGTTTTTCTTGGTCTTTCTTGGTTGCATTTTGATCTTGTTGGCTACCCTTGCCCTTTTCCTTTGTCTTTAGTTCCTTATGTTTCTTGGTCTGTTTCTCCTCGTTCTTCTTTGGTGCATTGACGCTTTGATATTCTCGCTTACCAGACATCATTTTTTCTTGCTTCTTCTTTTTTCTCTTTTTGTTTTTTCCCTTTCCCTTCTTGAATTTTCGATCCTTTTCTTTTTTTTGCCACTCTTTGATTTTTTTTGCATCTTGCCTTTCTTCTCGTTATTTAACTTACGTTTTTGTTCCCCTTCTTGCTCTCTCATATTCTTCTTTGCTTTGTTTATTATTCTGGTCGCTTTCTTTCCTTTTTTATTCACCATCTTCTTTCCCAGATTTAACTTTGACTCACCTTCGCTAGATTCATTTTTTCTCTTTTTATTTAGTTTCGAAATTTCTTCCTTTTTTTTGCCACTCTTTGATATTTTTTGCATCTTGACTTTCTTCTCGTTATTTAACTTACGTTTTTGTTCCCCTTCTTGCTCTCTCATATTCTTCTTTGCTTTGTTTATTATTCTGGTCGCTTTCTTTTTTTTTATTCACCATCTTCTTTCCCAGACTTAACTTTGACTCACCTTGGCTAGATTCAGTTTTCCCCTTTTTAATTAGTTTCGAAATTTGTTTCTTTTTCGCTCCTTTAGCTTTCCTCATATTTTTGTGTGTTTTCATTTTCGTTAATGTTTTCTCTTCCTCATCGATTTTTACCATTGATATTTTTTTCCTCTTTTTAGTATCTTTGAAGTTGGTATGATTCGCTTTATCCTTATTTTTTTCCCCATGTTTTTTTATCATCATCCTCTTTGAGTTGTTGCCGTCCTTTCTCCATCCACCCATCTGTG
>NC_059297.1:19621689-19636689 GCF_017591435.1 Portunus trituberculatus
AATATAAACATGACGTAATATAATGACGTAAACTGCAACTTAATATCAACGTTGTATTTTTATATTGCATCAACGAAAATGATGACGTAATTCGATGGCGTAAACTACAATTTGATATCAACGTTGTATTTTCATATTGTATCAACGTAATGGTGATGTAATCTAATGACAAAAACTGCAACTTAATATCAACGTTATATTTTTACGTTGTATCAACGTAATAATAACGTAATATAATGACGGAAACTACAACTTAATATCAACGTTGTTTTATTCATACGTTGTATAAAGGTAAATATAACGTAATGTAATGACGTAAACTACTGCTTAATACCAACGCTGTATTTTCACGTTGTATCAACGTAAATATGATGACGTAAACAGTTACTTATTTTTAACGTTATATTTTTAGGTTGTACCAATGTAAACATGATGTAATGTAATGACGTAAACTACTGCTTAATATCAACGTTATATTTTTACATTGTATCAACGTAAACATGACGTAAAATAATGACATAAACTGCTGCTCAATATCAACGTTGTATTTTTATGTTGCATCAACATAATTATGATGTAAAACAATACCGTAAACTGATATTTGATATCAGCGATGTATTTTTACATTGTATCAACGTAAACATGATGAAATCTAATGAGGTAAACTATGACTTAACATCGATGTTGTAGTTTTACGTAATAACAGTACATAATAATAGAAAGTTGTGGCTACATCAACACGACTTTACATTTCTACGTAATTATAACATAATAACAGAACGTTATGGCAACGCCACATATTTACGTAATTATGATGCACTAATGTACCTACATAATATTAGAATGTTGTGGTGACGTCGACGCGACTCCACATTTCTACGTAATTATGACGTGATAAATGTAAGCAACAATTACGAAAAAATAACGTTGTGCCGACGTATAATGCACGTAATTTTGCTAGCTAGCCCATGTTACCTTCACCACCTTTCAAAATAATGATACTTTAGCTGAAACAATACCACAGATTATATATGTATATATATATATATATATATATATATATATATATATATATATATATATATATATATATATATATATATATATATATATATATATATATATATATATATATATATATATATATATATATATATATATATATATATATATACAGTCACCTCCCCGTTAACACGAGGGTTATGTTCCTGGAGACGTCGTGTTAACAGAAATCGTGGTAACAGAACATAATTTTTCCATAAGAAATAATGGTAATTGTTGGGGTTACATCCTGGACCTCGGGAAAGTCCGTCTATTTTCGAATTTTTTTACTAAAATTCCTAAACAAACACACTAGTAATACAATTGAAGGTTACAGCAACAAAAATAAAACATATTCTTACCATATTTTTATTTATTCACACTGAGGACAACAGGCAGGGAGTGGGAGCGCGGGAGTCAGTCAGAGCACCTCTCCCGCGCTCTGGCGGCGGGATATTCAACCAGAGTAGGCGGGAAAATCAAACTCGCGTAGCATCGAACATTTCGTGTTAACAGGCTATATATTAATAAATTTTAAGTCGTGTAAGATCGAAATCGGGGTAACAGAACACGTGTTAAAAGGGAGGTGCCTGTATATATATATATATATATATATATATATATATATATATATATATATATATATATATATATATATATATATATATATATATATATATATATATATATATATATATATATATATATATATATATATATATATATATATATATATATATATATATATATATATATATATATATATATATATATATATATATATATATATATATATATATATATATATATATATATATATATATATATATATATATATATATATATATATATATATATATATATATATATATATATATATATATATATATATATATATATATATATATATATATATATATATATATATATATATATATATATATTGTCATTCGGTGTTTCCGGGATGACATCCCCATTGGGTGACTTGCACTTTTTTGCTCAATAACCGACGAACACGACTCACGACAGCCACCACACAGTCATACGACAGCTGTGAGATGGGCACAAGATATTACTTAGATTATAACGAGCATAGGACGACCATCTCATGATATACCGTGTTGCTATCAATCACTTTCAAAATTCCAGTACAATACTAGCACGATAGTCACACAACCCACACAATAAAGATAAGATGTTACTCAAAGGTACATCAATAACAATACGATGTTCAACAACAACAGACAACCACAAGACGACCACTGAATTGATGGTCAAAGTCATAAAGGAAGTGAGGCAACCAGAGTGTTCCCGCACCCAAGCACACACATCCTCTGTGTCATAGTAGGATGTCTTTAATTGGTGGACATGCTCCAGGCTGTCCCTGACCGAAGAGTAGGAGACCACCTGAACATCCATTTCTATGCTCCTATTCCTGTCCCAGACAATTAAGTTGGGTTTCCTGACACCAGAAGATGTGCTGATCAAAGGCTCCTTTCTTATTTCAAGGTTCTTTTTGAGAAGGAGCTTTGTCAGAAGGGTGAGCACATGATCATGCTGGCGGGTGCGCTCAGGTGCGAGTGCCCCAACGACTCTATGCGCCCACATCCGAGGTTGCATAGCACTGGGACGGATGGTCTGTCCCTGGACGACCAAAGTCTCGTGCTGACCAAACCCAGCCGCGTTTTGACCGCATTTACATACTGGTGGCCATGCAGCAGGAGGATCCCGTCATGGACCCATCCATGTGTAGGTGGGCTCCTATCGAACCCCCGAAGACCCCTTCTGTCGGCAGACTGGTGTACAACTGCTCTCTTTCATGATAAATAGCGGCAGCCACTAAATCCTCCTTGGAGGTGCTCGGGGGCTCAAGATGGGCCCTTCCTATCCCAGCCACATGTGGGTCATTTGAAACAGCCAGTCTCTCATATACTCCCCTTTTGAGGGCCGGGATCAGAGTTGAAAATCTCTGGATTCCCAAGCTCCCATCGGTCACCCTAGCGTAGAGCGCAGCTGTCGTGATCCGAACTGTTGCACGACGTTGCACAAATTCTCCAGCTACTGGTTATAAATAGCTGCCGTGGTACAGTGGAACCATGCATGCTTTGGGGTCCGAGGGGTCTCCAAGCATATGTCATGTTTATTTTACAAGTTGTCATTGGTTAACACATAAATACCCAAGGAGGGAAGTTTCTGTTTTGTACATTATCTACAAGACCAAAAACAGTAAAACATTATACCACTTTACTTTCTATTTAGGAGAACGGAAATCACACATATTTTCAAGATCTTCAAATTCTCAGTACAATGTCAAGCTTTTGGAATATTCTAAATGGTTAGCTCTGAACTTTCTATGAACTTTTAGAATGTAACTTACACTCACATGGCATTGAAACTTTTATACCTTAGCCAACTAGTAGGACTCCTTCCTCTGGGAACATGTACGTTGGCACCTCCAGGTTGAGTGGTGCAGGACCCTTTCTAATACGGCCAGAGGAGTCGTAGTGGGAGCCGTGGCAGGGGCAGTAGTAACCTCCGAAATCACCTGCATCAGTAATGGGTACACAACCCAAATGGGTGCACACACCCACCACCACCAGCCACTTCGGGTTCTCGCAGCGTGCACCGTCTGCCTCAGGGTCCCTCAAGGAACCAATATCCACATTGAGCTCTGTCTCAATTTCCTCATCAGTCCTATGTTTGACAAAGAGTGGCTTTCCTCTCCACTTGAAAGTGACAGATTTTCCTTCAGGAATGTCACCAAGCTTAATTTCAATCTTGGCCAAGGCAAGCACATCAGCACTGACTGACTTTGATGGCACAAACTGAGTCACTATGAATTTGGCTGTATACAGACCAGTCACCACGCCACCTCCAACCACCATGTAGGTGAAAGAGTGTCTGGAGGAGGCAGACTCTACAGACTTGGCTCGAGAATCCTTGACATCATCTCGTCGGTAATCGCTGAAGTCTGGTACCTGGATGTCAGTGTGGGCATAACGCACCTGGGAGGTTGCTGCAATACCGGCTGAAGCTCTTACTAGCCCTGTGGCGCAGCGCTTGGCCATGGTGTAGGCAGTCAGGGCTTTGGGCGACGGCTGCATTAATTCCACGACCATGTTCGAATCCTGTCCACGGTCTGAGTGTAGGTTGGGCTTCCTCACTCGGGGCAATGGTTTCCTAGCGGGTGGGCTTTGCGATAGGAAGTACCCCAAAAAGTATCTCCTTTAGCTCATAAATTTCTGTGAAAAGCCCACATGGTATAAATAAAAAAAGTTTTTTTCTACCTTTAATTAAAAAAAATAATATCTATACATAAGATGTTCGATACGGCACCGACAAATGATAATCGCAACTCCTTCTGTTGCCTTCTCCACTGCAAATCATTACAATTTCCCTTACAAACATCCGTAAAAATTACTTTAATCTTGTATATATTCTCACATCAGAACGGATTCTACCTCAACGTCGTCCACTATATCTTCATAACGTTATTACAATATCTGAACACTGTGCTTTATTCATCAGTAAATCTCATATGTAGTAATTACAACATTTCCCCCTTTCAACCAGTTACCCATATATAAGAATTACCTTTACTTGGTATATGAATGCAAGCAACCAACGTAACACCACTAATTATATTAACATACACATATAGTTACCTTACATCGTTCACTAAAATGACAACATAACACATCACCGAATATAATGACAATCTTGATATTTCCACGCAAGCAACTTCACTCAACGAATCTCTTTCTCTTGATACCCATTCATAAGAACTACGTTAACTTCGTACACGAATACACACAGTAAATATATTATGTAACTTATTCGTCAGAGCAACACACATGCACACACGTACTACGTAGCTGTATACAAGATTCTTTACTCATAAATTAAAATGCAAGTATATAACGACGTCATTATGAACCAAGTACATACACATAAACACATACTAAAATAATACCTAAAACTCCTATCATGATTCCTCCTCCATCCTAATTTCACCTCGAAAGACTGCATTGCAACTATAGCTCCACTTACTGTTTAATAAGAGATACAAGACGTTCATGCCGCTCTCAGCTATGCAGCTACGCGCTCAAAGCCGCGGTTGTCCTCTCAGCTTCCTCTCTCGTCTCTGTCTCCTCTCTCTTCTCTCTCATACCTCTCTAACGTTCCTTCAGAGAGCTCAGGAAGGGGGGAAGGGTCAGACTTGACCTACAATAACACGCCCATTTTATCATTTACCATTCGGAGACCACTCCATGTGAGAGCCCACGTGTGAACAACATAAGGGCGAAGGCACATACAAAATAAAATCAAATGATTCTTAAACGTAACACACATCGGGAAACAAGACACCATCCTATTGGCGTTTCAGAGGCTCAAGTTTAACCTACTAAGATAGCAAGTTCCTTTTTGGTCTGACTAGGATAGCCAGGTTGCTTATTGGTCACTTTTATTTGCCATTCATGTTTCGCTCCACGTGGGGAACAACACGTGTGTACTATACTACTCCCCAAAGTCATATACCACTCCCCAAGGTCATTAAGAAGTCATTTAGGTTTGTTTCGGTCTTGGACATCTGTCTGGGTCATCTCCTAGATTTAAATTTGATACCCAGCAGTCTACCTTCTGTAAAATGTTTTTTAATTGTCTTTTCATTGCCCTTACTGCTTCTTGACCCACTGCCCATGTTTATGGTTGGGTTATGTCTGGTCAAATATCAAGTACACTTCATTTTTGTTTCTTCATATGTTATATTATGATGTTGGCATCCGACACAGCATTAGATGTGTCTTGTGGCAGATGGAGCTCCTTTTTCACACATCACCGCACTTCTTCGTCGATCTTGTGCAGGAGGCCTTTAGGGGAGTACCCCAGCACCCATTGGTATCGGTGCTGGGAACCAAGACGTTCTTAATTGCCCACAGCTTCTGCTGTGGTTTGAAGGGAGCCTTCTGTATAATCCTTAGATCCCGGTTTATGGAGGCCAGCGTCCAGCCGAGCTCGGCGCGACCTCTTGTTGGACTAATCTCCAGCCCAGGGAACCGGTATGTCTGCCCTGGGAACAAGCCGTTAAGAGGTACATCATTTGCAGTAAAGGTGGAGTTGGAATTAACCAGCCACTGTTTCCGCTTACAGTCACCCAGGATGGAAAGTGTAGCGCATTTGGCGTGGCCCAGCTGCAGCCCCACCACCATACTGGTCCTCTTGACTAAAGCGTCTAGCAAAGTCCAGAAGCTATAGTGCTGGTGGAAGCCGCAAGGGCCACATCATCAGCGTAAGCAATCTGACTTATAATCTCTCTGTCGTGATCCGAGCTGTTGCACGACGTTGCACAAATTCTCTAGCCACTGGTTACTAACAGTCAAAGGTTTTTTCTATCTTTAATTAACAAAATAATATCTATACATAAGGTATTCGATACGGCGCCGTCAAGTAACAATCACAACTCCTGTTGCCTTCTCCACTGCAATTACTACAATTTCTCTTACAAACATCCTTAAGAATTACATTAATCTCGTACATATTCTCGCATCAAAACGGATTTCACTTCAAACATCATCCACTATATCTTCATAACGTATTACAACATCTGAACACGGTGCTTTATTTATCAGTAAATCTCATATGTAGTACGTACAATATTACCCCCTTTTTCCCAGCTACCCGTATATAAGAATGACCTTTACTTGGTACATGAATGCAAGCAACCAACGTGACGTACCACCAAATATATTACCATACACATATAGTTACCTGACTCCGTTCACGAAAATGACAACGTAACACCACCGAAATATAATGACAAATATTGATATTTCCACACAAGTGACTTCCCACAAGTAATCTTGGTACCCCTACATGGAACCACGTTAACTTCGTACACAATTACACACTAGTAAATATGTTATGTAACTTATTCGTCAGAGCAACACACATGCACATACGTAGGTAGCCGTATACAAATTCCTTACTCATAGATGGAAACGCAAGTATATAACGACGTCATTATGAACCAAAATACAAACACATAAATACATACTAAAATAATGCCTAAACCTCCTATCATGATTCCTCCTCCATTCTAATTTACCTCAAAAGACTGCATTGCAACTTATAGCTCCACTTACTGGTTATATGAAGTACAAAGCATTCATGCCGCCCTCAGCTCAGCTATGCAGCCGAGGGTGACCCGCTTAGAGCCGCGGTTGTCCACTCTGCTTCCTCTCTCCTCTCTTTCTGCCCCAATCCTCTACAGTTTCCCTCCAGGAACTTATGGGGGCGTGTCTTGACCCACCCAACACGCCCCTCAGAATGTACCGTTCACCAATCAAGTACAAGCTCACGTGAACTCCACGTGTGGTATCAACAACATCCAAGAACGACAACAACACCACAGAATGTTTACCTGACCTGGGCTATATATATATATATCTTCCCGGGCTGCCCTGGGTCAACTGGCCTGGGTCATTAAATGTTTCCTTTTGACCTTCCTGCCCTTCTTAATCTCTTTTATGGCTGGATACGGCTACACACCGCATACTGGCGAACTATCATACATCCATATTTCTTTATTTCTTTTTTCTTCATATTTCTCATATTTCACTTATGATGTGGGCATCTGACATCTCCGCTGAAATGCGCCCCTACGTTTCGCGGGAGCTCTGACAGGGCTCAATTTAATGTTATATTAAATAAATACGGGGACAGGGGGCTCTCCTTGAGATGTTAAAAACGTCCCCCATAATATTTGTGGCGGCTTTTGTATATAAGTTCTTAATGAACCCGGTGAGCTCGGGTGGTAGCCTATTCCCCACCTCTCTGCAGCCTTTAAGGGAGATGGGTGGCCCACCGAGTCAAATGCCTTTCGAAAATCAATGGAGGCCACAGAAAGGGAAGAGTAGGTGTTCATGGCATTCTTAATGAGACTTTGGACCAGGAAGAGGTTGGTTGCCATCCCTTCCTCTGGCGCAAACCCATTCTGTGTAGCTGTTAGCGGGGCTGCCTTCATTAGTCTTGTGGCCAAGATCTTGTTAAATAGCCAGAGGAGGAGAGAGGTGATCATGATGGGCCTGAAATCTCCAGGCTCCTCCAGTTCGGTTTTCTTGGATATCAAGGATGTTCGATCCAAGGCCCAGGACGCTGGGATGTCCCTCAAGACCAGCATACTGTTGAAGATATACCGGAGCCTGGGGACGCCCAGCGCCCTGACCATACCAAACGTCCTCCCATCTTGGCTGGCAGCTGTGGAGGCCTTAGTCCTCTTTAAGGCACTAATTACCTCCTCCTCCAACACAGGCATGAATGTCTGTATAGGAGGACAGAGGGGAGCGTGTGTTTGTTTTTTTTTTTTTTTTTTACATTACAAGGGCACTGGCCAAGGGAAAACAAAGTGTTGGAAAAAAAAAAATCCCGCTGGTTGCCAGGCCCTGTTAAGAGGAAAGTAGGAGAAAGAAAAACAAAAAATCTAAAAGGAGGGTCCAGTTAACGTAAGAGGTGTCTTGACACTCCTCTTTTGAAAGAGTTTAAGTCATAGGCAGGTGGAAATACAGACACAGGTAGAGAGTTCCAGAGTTTACCAGTGTAGGGAATGAAGGAGTGAAGATACTGGTTAACTCTTGCATTAGGAAGATGGACAGAATAGGGATGAGAAGAAGTAGAGAGTCTTGTGCAGCGAGGCCGCAGGAGGGGAAGGCATGCAGTTAGCAAGTTCAGAAGAGCAGACAGCATGAAAACAGCGGTAGAAGACAGATAAAGATGCAACATTGCGGCGGTGACTTAAAGAATCAAGACAGTCAGTTAGAGGAGAAGAGTTGATAAGACGAAAAGCTTTAGATTCCACCTTGTTTAGTAAAGCTGTGTGTGGATCCCCCAGACATGAGAGCCATACTCCATACACGGGCGGATAAGGCCCTTGTACAGAGCAAGCAGCTGGGAGGGAGAGAAAATGGACGAAGACGCCACAGGACACCTAACTTCTTGGAAGCTGATTTAGCAAGAGTAGAGATGTGAAATTTCCAGTTTAGATTTTTAGTGAAGGATAGACCGAGTGTGTTTAATGTAGAGGAGAGGGAAGTTGAGTGTTATTGAAGAAGAGAGGATAGTTGTCTGGAAGGTTATGTCGAGTAGATAGTTGTAGAAATTGAGTTTTTGAGGCATTGAACAAAACCAGGTTTTCTCTGCCCCAATCAGAAACAAGTGAAAGATCAGAAGTTAGGCGTCCTATAGCATCTCGCCTTGAGTCATTTAATTGTTGTTGGGTTGGGCGTCTGTTGAACGCTGTTGAATAATGCAAGGTGGTATCATCAGCATAGGAGTGGATAGGGCATTGAGTCAGATTTAGGAGATCATTGATGAATAATAGAAAGAGAGTGGGTGATAGGACAGAACCCTGTGGAACACCACTGTTGATAGTTTTAGGGAAGAACAGTGACCGTCTACTACAGCAGCAATAGAACGATCGGAAAGGAAACTGGAGATGAAGGTACAGAGAGAAGGATAGAATCCGTAGGAGGGTAGTTTAGAAATTAAAGATTTGTGCCAGACTCTATCGAAGGCTTTCGATATGTCAAGGCCGACAGCAAAGGTTTCACCGAAGTCCCTAAAGAGGATGACCAAGATTCAGTTAGGAAAGTAAGAAGATCACCAGTAGATCTGCCTTTACGGAAACCATACTGGCAATCAGAGAGAAGGTTGTGAGCTGATAGATGCCTCATTATCTTCCTATTAAGGATAGACTCAAAGGCTTTAGAAAGGCAGGAAATCAAAGCTATAGGGCGGTAGTTAGAAGGATTGGAGTGGTCACCTTTTTTAGGGACAGGTTGAATGTGAGCAAACTTCCAGCAAGAAGGATAAATAGAAGTAGAGAGACACAGATGAAAGAGTTTGACCAGGCAGTGAGCGAGTTCGGAAGCACAGTTTTTGAGAACAACAGGAGGGACTCCATCCGGACCGTAAGCCTTCCGAGAATCAAGGCCAGAGAGGGCCAGGAAAACGTCTTTATAAAGAATTTTAATTTTAGGGATGAAGTAGTCAGAGGGTGGAGGAGTAGGAGGAATATGCCCAGAATCATCCAAAGTTGAGTTGGTAGCAAAGGTTTGAGCGAAGAGTTCAGCTTTAGAAAAGAAGAGACAGCTGTAGAGCCATCTGGATGAAGTAAAGGAGGGAAAGACGAAGAAGTAAAGTTGTTAGAGATATTATTGGCTAGATGCCAGAAATCTCGAGAGGAGTTAGAATTGGAAAGACTTTGACATTTTCTATTGATGAAAGAGTTTTTAGTAAGTTGGAGAATAGATTTGGCATGATTACGGGCAGAAATATATAGGGCATGAGTTTCAGCAGTTGGATGGCTACGGAACCGTTTGTGAGCCGCCTCTCTATCATTGACAGCACGAGAACAAGCAGAGTTAAACCAAGGCTTTTTAGCTTTAGGGTTAGAGAAAGTATGAGGAATGTATAGCTCCATGCCAGAGATAATCACCTCTGTTATGCGCTCGGCACAAAGAGAAGGATCTCTGACATGAAAACAATAATCATCCCAAGGAAATCAGAATAGTACTGCCTTAGTTCCTCCCACTTAGCAGAGTTAAAATGCCAGAAGCACCTCCGCTTAGGCGGGTCCTGAGGCTGCACTGGAGTGATAGAACAGGTAACGGAAATTAGATTGTGGTCGGAGGAGCCCAACGGAGAGGAAAGTTTAACAGAGTAAGCAGAAGGGTTGGAGGTTAGGAAAAGATCAAGAATGTTGGGCGTGTCTCCAAGGCGGTCAGGAATACGGGTAGGGAACTGCACTAGCTGCTCTAGGTCATGAAGGATAGCAAAGTTGAAGGTTTGTTCACCAGGTTGGTCAGTGAAAGAAGATGAAAGCCAAAGCTGGTGGTGAACATTGAAATCCCCTAAAATGGAGATCTCAGCAAAAGGAAAGTGAGATAAGATGTGCTCCACCTTGGAAGTCAAATAGTCAAAGAATTTTACATAGTCAGAGGAATTAGGTGAGAGGTATACAGCACAGAGGTCTCCCCAGAAATCTTTGAGCCCATGGGGTATGGTGGTACTATGGCTGTCAGGGGTTCCTGCAAGGGCTTCTCTAACGGCTCAACCTCTGTCTTTGCGCCGAAGTAATTGGACTCGCGGTACCTCCGCCTAAGTACCTATCTAGGTCCCCCCCCAGCTTCCCTGGACTAGGGAGCCGGTAAATGTAGGGCCTGGAGGGACACCAGGTCTCCACCAGCTGCTCTAGCAGCAGCTCAAGGGAGGCAGCCACTTCTCTAAGTGACTTAAGTACCTCACACTCAGGCTGCCCAGTAACCAAAGACGCACCTGTGGGGCTGCCCCTGGCAGGTGGTATTGCCTCATCCAAAGTGGACTCAGGAGGACTAGAAGGGGCTAATGGACCGGCTCCTTTTGAGGCAGCCCCTAGTTAAAGTCCCTAAGAAAGGACCTGTAGCGTTGGCCTTTCCTTGCTCCCTTTACCAACTCTAGAGATCGGTAAAGGGAGCACCTAGTTGATATTCCGAGTTCCAGGATTGCTAACCTCGAAGGTGGCCATGAGCATCAGCTCCTCTTGGTCCCAGCACACCTTGGATCGAGTTGAGACGAGCTGTTCAACTTCTGCAGGATGAAATTCCGCAGCGCGGATAGCCCTCTCATGGCGTCTCCATCCTGCGTAGGAGACGGACTCGTTGACATTGTGAACAGGTTAGCGAATTGTAACCTGTAGCTGTATATTCTCAGACTCAATTGGTACGAAAATCACAGAAAAAAAAATGCACATTGGTAGTAACCCCTTGGTCGGAGACATAAGTGGGAAGGGAAAGTGTTAGCCGCAGATTAATTTCTGGATCGTTTCCAGAAGTTAATCTGCATTGCCTGGCGAGAACCACGAGGAGGTCCTTTCCCTTTAACTATAAAAAAAGCTCTTGATGACAATAATTAATTGCGTTTTGTCTGGATAGTTACTCCTGCCAACGTGGGATAAGGCTTTAGCCTTGGGCTTAGGAGCGACTAACCCATGCCCAACTGATGTTCACATGGAACCCTTCTCCAATTCGGCCTTCAAGGGAAGTCTCCCTCAACTATTTGCTACTACCACCAAGATCTGCACCAGGGGCGGCTCCAGGCTGGCTCACGCAGAATCCCTTCGGCGCTCACCCCTGCGACCCTCAAACTCGCCAGGGCTTGGAGATCTGGCCTCCCCCCAATTAAGAGGGAAGCGTGGTCTGTAGTGCCACCAGCGGTCGAGTATCAGGAGAATGCTTGAGCGCTATACCATTCTAAGGGCTAGTTGCTTTGGCAGGTGAGTTGTTACACATTCCTTAGCGGATTCCAACTTCCATGGCCACCGTCCTGCTGCCTATAGCAACCAACGCCTTTTGATGGGGTCTAGATAAGCATTC
This sequence comes from Portunus trituberculatus, assembly GCF_017591435.1. NCBI lineage: Eukaryota > Metazoa > Arthropoda > Malacostraca > Decapoda > Portunidae > Portunus > Portunus trituberculatus. The sequence continues at coordinate 19,634,139 of NC_059297.1, forward strand.
GTTTAGGCCTCTTAACTCGAGGTTTGGTTCATCACACAGCGCCAGTTCTGCTTAACAAAAATGACTCACTAGATACTCAGATTAGTCGCCAAAGCTTTAGCATTAAAGCAGGCTCAGTATCTCACCCGTTTAAAGTTTGAGAATAGGTTGAGGACGTTTCGTCCCCAAGACGTGTAATCATTCGCTTTATTGGATGAAACTTCTCTGTTTCTACGAGTACCAGCTATCCTGCGGGAAACTTCGGAGGAAACCAGCTACTAGATGGTTTTATTAATCTTTCGCCCCTATACCCAGCTCTGGCAATCGATTTGCATGTCAGAATTGCTACGGACCTCCACCAGAAATTCCTCTGGCTTCATCCTGGCCAGGCATAGTTCATCATCCTTTGGGTCCCAGCATGACTGCTCATGGTACTTGCTGACAGCACGCACACTAGGCCACTCCGAGCAGAGCAGGATCAGAAGGCGACACCGTGCCGGACCGAGTGCTGAGAGCCCAAGCAAAGCTAGTGAGGTCATCAGCAAATTCATGCGACAGCATCGAATGACAAGTCCAAGGTCTGCACCCCCCTTGCATACAGGTGAGCCCGTTGCCGAGCTCGGACCACCAAGCGCACCGAGTTAGCCACGGGACCGACAGCGAGAGCGAAGGAAAGGGTCTCTCTCCGCTCTGTGTCACGGGGTCCCGCTTTGGTATGGTGTGACCACAGCGGCATCAGTTGGTCAGGGATCGGCCCCGACGCGCGCTTCCAAAGAGACGCACGCCTTTCACTTTCATTGCGCTTTTGGGTTTAGTGCACCCAATTACTCGCACACATGTTAGACTTCTTGGTCCATGTTACAAGAGAGTAATAGTTAATCCCGCAGATATCCTGCGCAGAGCTAAAAAGGGACAATGAAAAAGGCCATGTTCCACACAGCATGATGTGAGGTGACCATACCACAAATATATATACTCGTATATATATATATATATATATATATATATATATATATATATATATATATATATATATATATATATATATATATATATATATATATATATATATATATATATATATGGGCCTTTTTTTCGTGTTATGTTGCCTTTGGCCAGTTTTCCCTTCTTACATAAAAAAAAAAAAAGAACACACACAATGTTCATGGATTAATCAGCCATGATAAGTGGTGATGCACTGAGGATGTCACTGAAGTACAAACGCATCACATAAGGTGAGGAAATAGAAACAAGATCTTTAAAAAAAATTTTATTATATGAAAGTGTGTACAAAAAATGTCACATTTGTTGGGAATATTATGTAACATTACCATAGAAAAATATTCCCACAAGGCTATGCCGTGTATGCAAAAAAAAGAATTATATATATATATATATATATATATATATATATATATATATATATATATATATATATATATATATATATATATATATATATATATATATATATATATATATATATATATATATATATATATATATATATATATAATTAAAAATTCTTTTAAAGATCTTATTTCTATTTCCGCACCTTATGTGTTTGTACTTCAGTGACATCCTCAGTGCATCACCACTTATCATGGCTGATTAATCCATGAACATTGTGTAGTATTTTTTATGCAAGAAGGGAAAACTGGCCAAAGGCAACATAAAACGAAAAAAAAAAAGCCCATTTACTTGTCAGTCCCTTTGCAGATCTGAGAGTTAGTAAAAAATAAGAGATAAATGTCTTGAAACCTCCCTCTTAGATTAAATCAAGTCATAGGAAGTTCGAAATACAGAAGCAGGTAGGGAGTTCCAGAGATTGCCAAAAAAAAAAAAAAAAAAAGTATGAATTACTGGTTAACTCTTGCATTAGGGAGTTGGTCAGACTAAGGGTAAGAGGAAGCCTTGTGCAGATAGGCCGCAGGAGGAGGGGAGGCATGCAGTTAGCATGAAAATAGTGGTAGGAGATTACAAGAGATACAACATTCCGGCGATGAGAAAGAGGCTGAAGACAGTCAGTCAGAGGAGAGGAGTTGATGAGACGAAAAGCTTTAGATTCTACCTTACCTAACAAAACTGTGAGTGGAATTTCCCAAACATGCGAAGAGTGCTCCATACAATGACGGATATCAAAGTTAGCTGTTGTAGGGGCGAGAAAAACGGGCGGAGACGCATCAGAATGCCTGACTTCATTGACGCTGTTTTAGCAAGAGAAGACATATTATGAAGTTTCAGTTTAGGTTATAAGTAAAGGACAGATTCGAGGTTATTCAGTGCAGAAGACGGGGACAGTTGAATGTCAGTGATGAGGAGATAATTGTCCAGAAGGTTGTGTCGAGTTAATAGATGGAGGAATAATGAGTTGTTGAAGCATTGAACACCATTACGTTTTCTCTGCCCCAATCAAAAATCTTAGAATGATCAGAAGTCAGGCGTTCTCTGGCATCTCTGCGGAAACTGTTAACTTCCTGAAGGATTGGACGTCTCTGAAAAGACGTGGAAAAGTGTAGGGTGGTGTTATAAGTGAATGAGTGAATAGGACAAGAAAATTGATTTTGATCAT
>NC_059297.1:19641689-19704189 GCF_017591435.1 Portunus trituberculatus
GGGAACCTCCCCGCGAAACAGAGGAGAATTCAAGCCTGTGTTACGTTGCCCTCGAAAGGGGTGTCAACTACACGGTCTGTTCGTACAGGAAATGAATTTGTCCATTATATGGACATGAACAACAAATTGCACTGCAATTTGAGTCTGTGTGAAATATTAAAATTAATATTTCTCTTTGTATTAGATATACAAATGTCCGCAGTAACGACTCTTACAGGAAAATCTACCTGTACTGTAACTGACTGGTTCAACATGTGCCGAGAGGTGTGTGCAGCCATAGTTTCTCATCAACGCCGAGGAAAGATGGTAGGAACAACAGATAACCCCATCCATCTTTGTGTTTACCTCCCGTTAGCACTATAGCGTGAGGTCTACCGCTGCATTATCCCTCCCTCATGGAAATCACACATTTCCATACATTTATTTTAGCGATAAACACTTAATTTGTACATATCCTAGGAATGACTTAAATAGATAAGGAAGAAAGTTAAAAATAAACATGTTATCATATATTTCCATACATTTATTCTAGCGATGCACATTTCGTACATCTTCTAAGAATGACAAATAGATCATTGGAATTTTTTCTCATCACCTTCCAACAAAAATTATCAATGGCAGAAATGTAGTCGCGCATGAACATTCCACATCCGAACCTGCTGCCATTGACTGACCCATCACAGTAAACATGAATGAATAGCTTGAACGTGAGGGTACTTGGACAATTTGGTCATGAACATGTCTTTCAACACATGAAGGAGCCAGTCCCTCTTGGGCTGATGCATTGCGTGAATATCAACACTGACATGGTGAGTGGGACTCAATGTATGGAAGAATGAGATGGAACGAAAGAGCATTCTGGAATGGTACAAGGAAAAGGAAGCTCTGATATATGAAAGGTGGTATGATGGCAGTGTGGGTAGTGATCTCTTCCGAGCTAGGGTACAGTGTACGGATGTGAATGCAAGTAACTACAGGTGGTCTGAGTTCCGCAGCAAAGTGTGCCAGATGTATGACATGGGGGGGGAGGACGAGACTGTGGAGCATGTCACGCTTGAGTGTGAGAAGTATGAAAGAGATAGGAGGGAGATGATACAAGTGATTTTTACTGAATTAGGACATAATAGGAATGAAAGAGTGGAGAAGACAGGAAGGGAATGGATAGTGTTGCTGCTGGGACTGTGTAAAGGGACGAGTGAAAGGATGATTGAGGCTGTGAAGGAGTATCTGGAGAAAATGTGGCGAGCGAGATGTAGGGATACCTGGTGAATAGCATACTGCTCTTTTTTTTTATTCATTATTTTTCCCCCTTTTTTCTGCTCTTTTTTTTTTTTTGTGCTCTGCAGGAGTTCCCGGTCCAAGGACCAGGCTCCGGAGCCAACCCGAGCCACCTGTAGCCTCAAGATCATTATGAGATTCAAATTGCAAGTTGGTAGAGTTTTCGACTGAATAGTGGTGCCTAGCGACTGGAAGAACCAGTCGCAAAACAATCGATTTGTGACTTTGATTACGTTGTGACGTCACGAGGAAAGGTTTGAAAATGTGGTGTCGATGTAGAGATGATGTTGGAGTTGGTGAGGGAAAATGAGCATAGCTGGGACTCTAAAAATGAATTATTATACAGCAAAAAAAAAAAAAAAAGCTTACGCAAATCGACGTTCGATGAGATAGCTGTCGGTCTCTAAGAACTGTTTCCCTCTATGCAGACTGCGGTGAGGAGTGAATACTTATAATTATTTTATTTGAACGTCACCGGAGGAAGACATCAATATAATTGGGTAGCTGTTTGTTTACACTCACTTCCCGCCAGTCAGCCGATACTTCCCAGTCGCTATGTGTGAACGTGTTCCGACTTGAAGGACTGTCCATACTTCTAGCGACTTGCAATTTCAGTCGCATATTGTCACAAGTGAACCCGCCTTAATAGAAATGAAAGAGTGGGAGACGACAGGAAGGGAATGGATGGTGCTGCTGCTGGGACTGTCAAGAGACGAGTGAAAGGATGATGGAGGCTGTGAAGGAGTGTCTGGAGAGAATGTGGCGAGCGAGGTGTAGGGATAACTAGTAAATAGAATACTGCTCTTTTTTTTTTTTTTTTTTTCTGCGTGTCTTGTTTTCTTCCTTTACAGGAGATGCTGAACGATGTCACTTGTAGCATTATTAATCAAGATCAAGATCATGGATGTCAACATTGAGATTGAGTTAATGTGTGTTGCGATCGTCCAGTGAGTGTGCAGAAGAGCTTGGCCTTAAACATGTACCACAGGAAACATATTCATGCCAAGATAACATTCCTGCTCGTCATATTAGTGTGCATAGTAACATCATGCTACGGACTTCATATATCGGGAGAATGGCGGACAAAAGACAATTTTTTCAACTTTTTAGCAAAATTTGGTTTCCAAAAGACGTCTCCCGGGGAGCGTGTCTTGACTGAGGGTTATATTTTTGGTAATGTTACTGGTGACAACGGGAGCGGTGCTGGTACCCTGGCACTGCTACCAAGACAATTTTTCTTGGATTTATACAAGTATAGAAGGAGAGCGGCTTTAGATCCTAACTTGGCTTGTCGCCTGATGTTCCAGGTAAGCTACAGAATTTTGTAAATTTGCAGTTTCAATCAATACTCTGATCCTCTTTATTTCACTATAGCCAGCAAACCTTGCGGCCTTGTAGGAATGGGATTTTCGGGTGGAGAAAGCTGAAATTAGGCATTTTTTTACTTCTCTGAAAAGTTTAAGGATGAGAAGCGGCATTATTGAGAAAGGGAAAGCTCTAGAAAATCTTTACCTAACCCTTAAAGTCAAAACCTAACCAGTTAATCTGCCGAATTAGGCCTTGTCCTCAATGCACACAACACATATGCTTAGATAGCATTTTTACTGTATTATATCTGAAAGTTTTACTCTATTTTGTTTATGTGATGGCCTGTAGTGCCTGTAAGTATGCTTGAAGAGTATGTACGTATAGGAAGTGCTATTCAGCTGCCACGCATTAGTGGCGCAGGCAGTTTTATTTATAGTGGTGCCCATATTAAGGCGCATATCACCACCCAAGCACATCTTTGGTGTAACCACCTAAAACATGGGTATCATGGTGACATGTAGGTAACTTTAAACCACTTGACAAATGGCAATAATTCAAGGCGGTATGTGGTGCGATTCAAGCCTACACGTGTACGTCTGCCTGATCCCATTCTTATTCCACCTTATCCACTACGCCACCACCTCCCTAATGTTCACCAAAGAAGGTGCTCTGAAATTTGAACTGATTTACTAAATCTAAGTCCAGCTACTGGCTAGTTCCTATCATAATGAGCCTTGGAAGTAAGTGCCGACATTACCGAGCTGAAGTGTTTAGCAAGGTAATATGATATAAGCTAAGTTATCCTGACTTTAGCTTGCTGGCAGTCACTTAAACTTGGCTGACATAATGAGGCATGTCATGACTCATGGATAAGTGAGTTAAAATGAGAAACTTAATGAGTTATTGTTTATTTCACAATGAGTTAAATGGTACAGAAATAGCTACCAAATTATTAATTTTCTCTTAATATTTTCGAACTTGGTGAGATAGTGTCATTATAGCATAGTTAGGAGTAGGAGGTTCATATACGTGTACTTTGTTTCAACCAATCAGCATTGAGTATTTTGTTCAGGCTAAAATATTTCTGTAATAGACTAACTGTTGTACATCATACCTTTAAATTTTTCTCTTTTTTTGCATTAGCTATGACAGATTAGAATTTTGTACTATATATTGTATTGGATAGGAAATTCTTAGTGAACCAATCAGATTTTGCCATCTAGTGAGTAGGAGCCTATAAATACTGGTAAGCCAGTCTCCCTCCCCACTTACCTGTTCGAGGAACAAGTAGCAGGACCACTGCGTCTGGTCATTTTTTAACATTTTACGTGTGGTTTTACAGTGCCCTTTTGTACCTGAAGATGGGATATGTACTTTCCCAAAACATTGTGAAGTGGATATCATGAAGATAACCGTCCTTTTGTGGGTATTCTCTCTCCTATACCGTGTACGCTATAGACGCCCTGTTTTTCAAGTCATATATATATATATATATATATATATATATATATATATATATATATATATATATATATATATATACACACACACACACGACCCTCAAAACAACAGACCTCCCATCAACGGATTTCGGAAACCACAGACAAATTCTGGAGTCCGGTTTAATCTACGGACGAATATTAAAATGCGCACGATTGTCCGTTCCCGGCAAATTATTGTCCGGTAGGTGGCGGGTCGGTCGCGTCATCAGCTGTTGGCCGCCATGTTTTATCTTCAGTCCGTGCGTTTTCAACCAACAGCGTTAATATTCATTAAACTGACCATGCTCATGTCATCTATTTCAGGTTATTTGTTGTACTTAATGCTTTGTAATACTGCTTGAATGATTTCTTAATGATTACACAGTATTTTACGTACATTTTATACAGTTTTTTACGTACTTTTGCAAAGAACGAACTTTTGCAATCTACGGACAGTGTCGTGCACGCATTTGTCCGTTGTTTCGAGGGTCGAGTGTATATATATATATATATATATATATATATATATATATATATATATATATATATATATATATATATATATATATATATATATATATATATATATATATATATATATATATATATATATATATATATATATATATATATATATATATATATATATATATATATATATATATATATATATATATATATATATATATATATATACATACATACATACATGGGATCCTCGTGATTCGACCGTTCGTAGTTTGAATTATCGCCAATTCGAACTCAGTTAAGTAATATCAAATCCTCAAGGTTTGACCGACTGACCCGCCAATTCGACATTCATATCTCGCGCACCACCCACCTGGTCAAATCTGCTGCCACCACAAATTCGTCCCCAGCCCGCCAGGCGGAAGTGTAAACCGACGCTTCCCTGTGCCGCACAGATTGGATGAAAAGTAGCGGATTGGGCTACTTTTGAAGGGTATGCGCTACTTAAATTCATAATCCGCTACCTGCAATTTTTTGGGCTACTTAATTCATGATATGTTTGGGCTGCTTGATGACATTATTGGGCTACATTTGAAATTTTTCTAAATGTTAACAATAATAATGATGATATTAACAACATTAATAGAAGTAATAATAATAATAATAGTAGTAATATTAACCTTGACATTGAGAACAGTGTAGATATGGTGCTTTTTCTTTTTTTGTGGTGAGTAGGCAACTGATGACATCACGCTTCTCTCGCCTCACTGTACGTCAAGAAAATGACTTACTAGATGATGCAATTCTTAAAAAAAAAATGATGCAGAGGAAGTGAAAGGAAAAATCTTTAAGGTAATAAGAATAATTCAGTTTTGTTAAGAAGAAAAATATTTTGTTTAAATTTAGGTAAGAATGGAAATAATTTATAAAGAAAAAAAAAGCCAGAGAAACTTATGGAAAAAATGGTACATCGTGAAAGAGAATTCCACTCCCCTCCCCCTAATCCCATGGAAAGAAATGTGAGCGGATAGTGGTAAGTACAAAATATAGTAGTTAGTTAAAGTAATATGTAGTAGTTTTTTGTATTGGGCTACATTGTGGTGAAATCCGCTACTTTTCAAGCGTGCTTCTACTACTTTTCATTGGGAAAATCTGGCAACACTGCCTGTGTGTCGCTTCCTCTGCGTCTCTCTCGCCCCAGGCATTGTCCATGCAGGCCATGCTCTGCCGTTCCACCTCTTGCCTCCATGCCGCTTAGACCATTCCACGTAAAGCCACCTCCAGCCCTAGCCCTAAGAAGCACAATTTCCTGCCTTTCAAAGATAAGCTTGGGCTTATGAGAAAGTATGAGGCAGGTATAGCTCACAGTGTGGTTGCAGCACAAATGGGTGTCCCTAGATCAACAGTATCATCAATTTGGAAGAACAAGGACAAGTACCGCAAGACCGCTGCAAGTGTTTTTATTTCCAAAAATGTACTGTACAGCACCCTAATGTGTTTAATAAAAATAAGTTAGATATAAATGAAGCCTTTAATAGTACTGAATTAGTCTTAAGTTAGTGTTTTTAGAGGTTATAGTGATGTTTTGGGAGTCTATGCTGGAGGTTGGTCTCTATCCCCCCCTAATTCTTAAGTATCTTATGGGAAAAATTGCTTCACAATTCGAATAAACGCTGATTCGACTGATGAAAAACCGCCCTAACCCTGTCGAATTGCGAGAATCCCCTGTGTATATATATATATATATATATATATATATATATATATATATATATATATATATATATATATATATATATATATATATATACTGACATACCTCGCCGAACACAAATCTCGCATATACACGAATCAGTAAAATGTACCATATTTCGCCAAGCACGACTTTGACTCGTGATTGCACGATTTGGTCTCCACTTGAATATCATGCTGGTCCTGGTGGATGCACGCAACTTCCCCTCCCAAGCGTCTTGGACTCGCCTCGGGGCTGGCGGTAGTACGCTGCCTCCCGCTACTCGCTCGCTCCTTGTCGTGCTGTTGTTGTGTGCAGACGTGGTTCCCTTGCGCTCTCTTGATTTCATCTTAGCCATGGCCAGTCAGAGGCCCATCACTTTGTATTTCAAGCCCTCTCCAACCAGCAAATAAACTAAATAAGGTATAGTAATACTCCGCTTAACAAACGTTCGTCTAACGAATTTCCGGTTAAATGTACTATATAAAGTTAGACCAAAAAGTCTGCATAACGTACAACCACATCCGTTTTAGCGAATTTTCTGGGTTTGAATTTGACGGCTGAGGGACCGAACGCGGCAGCTTCACTGTGATTGTCTGGCTCCCCACCTGTCTCTAGCACTCCTGGAACTGGATCCAAGATTCTTTAACAAGCTCAGAGCAACCTCCTGCCACGAAATGGCTTCCATGAATGCTTGGAGGGACGGTGATGAGGTTGCTGGGAACACTTCCTCTGGAGGTGGTGTTACTGTCTTATATATGCATTTATGTTCACAAAACAATATTTCTATTAGCTTTTTACAAACCTTGCCCCCAAGAAAGGATTGTTTTGTAATGCATGAAGTGAAATCTTACATGGAATACCAAAAAATAAAGCAGAGATGATGAGATCGGCCATAGACGGCGGAAACTTTGGTGACTTGGCCGCTTCTTCTTCTTGTGACCTTTTTAGCTTGGCGTGTTCTTTCACCACGATATTAAATGTTTCCACTCCTCTATTGCCTGCTATAATGGATATCATATCTTAGTATTCATATACGCTCATGCCATGAGGATAACCTGGACTCCGTGGCACTGAGTGATAGTGAATTAGTAATGAAATACCACGGTATTTCATTACTAATTCATTATCACTCACTGCCACGGAGTCCAGGTTATCCTCATGGCATGAGCGTATATGAATGAATACTAAGATATGATATCCATTATAGCAGGCAATAGAGGAGTGGAAACATTTAATATCGTGGTGAAAGAACACGCCAAGCTAAAAAGGTCACAAGAAGAAGAAGAAGCGGCCAAGTCGCCGGAGTCTCCACCGTCTGTGGCCGATCTCATCATCTCTGCTTTATTTTTTGGTATTCCATGTAAGATTTCACTTTATGCATTACAAAACAATCCTTTCTTGGGGGCAAGGTTTGTAAAGCAAATATATATATATATATATATATATATATATATATATATATATATATATATATATATATATATATATATATATATATATATATTTTTTTTTTTTTTTTTACCCATGTGGTATGTTGGGGACCAGCCCAGAACGCATCCCTCCTATTTTCATTATTTCCTATGGGAAAATTATGTCTGCTTAACGAAATTCCGCTCTACGAACAGCTTTGACACCCCCTATCCTGTTCGTTAAGCGGAGTATTACTGTACTAGTACTGTAGTTAAATAAAATGTGTGTTTGGTCCTTCATTTATTGTTTTTATGTTTTTTTTCAGTCTTTTTGGTAAAATTTTTTTTTTGGAGGATCTGGGAACCTAACCCCTATTTTCCCATAGGGCCTATTATTCACCCAACACGAATCTCGCCGTGCACGATGAGCTCAGGAACCTAACTGTCGTGTTGGGCGAGGTATGACAGTGTATATATATATATATATATATATATATATATATATATATATATATATATATATATATATATATACATATACATATATATATGTATATACAGTGGTATCTCGACATACGAATTTAATTCGTTCCGTGACGATCGTTGTATATAAAAAAAGAAATCATATATCAAGTCAATTTTTCCCTTAGAAATTAATGAAAATGGAATTGATTTGTTCATGTGATACGAATTTACCCTCCAAAATATCAACATGCTTTAAATACCAACCAAATATAGATTTAATATAAGATAAATACAATGTTTATTGTATGCATGATATAAATGTACTATGTTGCCCAGAATAACAACTTTACCTGCAAAACTTGGGACACATCGATAGATGATCATCACACAAGACTCAGGGCATGTCAATAGATGTTTAGGCTTTTTATGGCAATATTTTGGCTATTTTTTTCTCGTTTTCTTTGCTTGTGAGTTCCAAGAGGCATCGCGTAAATCAAAATTCGCGTAAAACAAACTTGTAATTCTCATAAGAAACAATAGATAATAGGGGGGATGCGGGATGTGGTCCAAAAAAATTCGTACAAAATACTCTTTATTTGGCTAAATTAACATGTTTTTATTATTTACCATTCTAAATACTAGAAGTGTATTTAAAGTAAAGGGAAAAGCAAAAAATAATAAGAGAAAACAACAAAACAAAGAATACATAAACACAACACTCACTGCGTCACTGCTTTCACCACTCACACCACAGTCAGTCACCATCTTCCTCTGAGCTTTTCCACTTTATCAAAAATCCACTTATCAAAAATAACCCCACAGTATAAAAGTAAACACTAGTAAAAAATTCAATGCAGGACGCCATTGTCTTCACCCCTCACAACCACTCACTGTCGCTGTCCACCTCCTAGTCAAGGATGTCATCATCCACCTGTGCTTCCTCTGCTTCCACCGCTTCCACTTGAAAAACTGCACCATTGTGGTCTGGCGCTTTTTCTTGGAAAATTTTTTTTGCATCACTGTGTAGCAGAAGAGTGTGTCCATGGCAGCGGAGCTCCCACCTATCAGCCACCTGTGGAACTCTCTGGCGCGCAGTTTGAAGTTGCATCTGGCGCTCAGTTTGAAAATGCAGTTGGGCCAAATCACGTATAAGCAAACCGATCACGCAAATTTAATTAATTATAGTATTTTTTGGGTCACGTATTAACAAATGCGTAAATCAAGAGTTACCTATATTTAGACGTTCGAGTATTGAGTCTCCACAGTTCAAGCTATTTTATGTGTTTCTCACCAAACTTTTACGTTTGGGACCCATGATCACGGGTCTTGAGTTCACAAAACTTAAGAAAAAATACACACTGCCGAGGAGCACAGACATATACATGCACAAAGGATGAACAACGATACACAACGTTGGCTGAATATTCGGGTGGACGCGGGTAGCCAAGCAATCACTGCGCCACCTACTGATGGCTATTCGTATCTTAAAAATATCTTCGTATTTCAAGGCGTAAGTTATATGAAATTTTTCGTCGTATATAAAAAAAAGATCTTATGTTGGAGCGTTCGTATCTCGAGGTATTACTTTGTATATACACTCAACCCTCGATTTGCCGGACTAAAAGGGGGGAAGGCTTGTCCGGGAATGGCAAATGTCCGGCAATGGAAAATGTCCGGGGGTCTACCCCCTTGCCGGACTTTACCCTATACAGGTTGAACCCCGCTTTAACGGCACGCGATTTACCGGAATCCCGTGTTTAACGGCAAAAATTTCCGGTGGGAACATAGTGTTGTCTTTAACGGCATTTCGGCACCTGCACCAGCTGTACCAGGAAGTTGGAAAATAAATCAGACGTTTTTTGTTCAGAAAAACAAAACTGAGGGAGAAGAAAGAGACTTTGCACCAGATGTGGAAGACAAGAGAAAGAAAAATAAAAGAAAGGCAGGATCAGGAAGAATAGAAGTAACAGGAGGTGCCGAGGCAAAGGCAAAACCTCCGACGACCATCATCATCATCATCATCATCATCATCTCACCACGTGGGGCCGTAACACATGCCAATGCCGCCGACACGTAAGCACAACACTCGTGTGACGCGGCAGACTTGTTTACAGTCCAGTACTAGACGTGTATGTCCGCCCGCGCTGCCATCTATAGTGCCCGATTTGCGAACTTTGTCTGGCGCGGTAGTTTGAAATCGACTTGTCCCGGACTTTTTTTTTTTTTTTTTTTTTTTTCCCACAGACTCTTGTCCGGCAAATCCGAAATCCGGCAAATGGAGGTCCGGCAAATCGAGGGTTGAGTGTATATATATATATATATATATATATATATATATATATATATATATATATATATATATATATATATGAAACAGTAACAGTTCCTCAGGTTGGTGGTTTTACTGGCAACCTTCTAGCAATCTCATTATCATGGCAACAATGTCTCCCTATGTGTTCGTGGATACCATTTCTTGGCCGGAAGTTACTCAGCTCAGTGTTAACTTTCATGGATCCCTGCTCAATGCAGTTCCCACTAGAAGCACTGTGGGTGCATGTGATGTCATTGAGTTGAGTTAACCTGCATTAAATTGAATAAATCATGTTATTTAATTGTATCTCCTTAAATATGAAGTCATGTTAAATCGAAATTTCGAGAATTGACTGTATATATAAAAGCAAAATTTTTATATGTAAGATGAAAAGCTACAAAACCCACTTTTTTCTTATTAGTTTGGTACTGGATCTTTAAAATTAATCGTAGGATTTAATTTAATGGAATATTAGGATCTGTACACAAAGAGAAAATGGGAGTCTAATATGACCATTTTATTGTATCCTAAGGAAGTACAGAAGGAAGCTTATGATGCACGTTGTCATGATTCTGGTCCTGAGGACTTCCTGCGGCGAGTGCCTTGCCCTAAGAACCAGCTGTGTCCTGATGAGGACAACCCAACCCATGTGGTGTCAGGGACCCAGCTGACCTATGCTGTACAAGACATCAACAGTCCGAGGTGATTTTTCACTTTTCTGTTTTATAATATTTCTAAGATATGTGTATCCATTGACATCATCCTGTTATTATGATGTGTAAGACATTGTTTCACTGTTATAAATTATTTATATAAGGTAATAATTTTTTGCGATTTCCTGAACAAATTTGAATATTATGGTTTATCATATGTACAAGTATATGATCATGGAAGGCAACAAAACAGCCATTAATATATGCATTTTTCTTATGTAAGAGGGGAAAACTGGCCAAGGGCAACAAAAAGATTTAACTCAATCACTCAGTTAGATGCCAGTCCCTGAATAGGTTTGAAAGAGTTAGCCAAAAGAATGAGATAAATGTCTTGAAACTTCCCTCTTAAATGAGTTCAGGTCATAATAGATAGATAGAAATACAGAAGCAGGTAGGGAGTTCCAGAGTTTCATGAGATTTTTACATAAAAAGAGAAGTATGTAAGGTATCAGAATTGAATAGAGAAAATAACGTGAATATGCACTTGAATGAAAGTAGAGAAAATATGTTATGGGATAGTTCATATAGGTGATTTGGACACAAAGTAAAAACAAATGAGTGAGTTTGTGTAAACAGTCTTCCCTGCAGCAGTTATTTCCTTGAGTGGAAGGAGTCTCTAGAGAGAAATGAGGTGTTAGAGCATGGGTGGGCAATATTTTCAGGGCAATATCCAGGTGAAATTATTAGGAGCATTCAGAGTGATAAAGTAGAACCCCAAATTGATGTTGTACAAACATTTTTTGTTATTACACATACTACTACCCATAATTATTAATCATTGCTTAAACCCCCATTCCCACAGCAAACTTACATCATGTCTAACAGCTCGAGGAAAGAAACGAAAGAAATACTTGAGGTGCCCTTACTCGTTTTCTTTGCAAAGACACCCCACTCGTTTTCTATTCGGAGGTATCAGCCATCAGGCCGATTCCCTCATTCGCCTCTTTGCTTCGCAGGGCTTACATGTAGTCTTCAGCTCATCTCTTTCACCGGCTCGTTGTTTTTTTCTTTTCGGCAGTGGTTGGTTTGCCTTTCGTCGCTCCTTGGTTTGTTTTTCTTCTACCGGGAGTTGTAAGTGTGTTATTATGCCACGTAAGTGTGTGAAGTGTTCTCGTTCCCTCCCGTCTCTTACAGTGGACCCTCATGGGGAGTTCTAAAACATACAAAGCAATGAGACAATTTGTGATGCTTGCCTCAAATAAATGCTGAGACTTGGTGTACTTAATTTTTGAGAACAATTTACCACAATACTAAACTTGGCCTTGAAGTATTGAATATACCCAATGTAATTTAGAAATTTTTCTGAAGGCAGCAAGGATGAGGTTGCAGAAAAGATTTAACTGAGAGGATGTATGGAACTTTGCCATGAGATCACTGCAACTCCACTAACACCATCTGCAGGAGAGCAGAGGCATCATCCACAAGAAAGTCAAAGGAGAGAGTAAGCAGCATAAAGTGCACAGCTAGTTGCATGACTCTTGTAAAAACAGGAAGGAAATTCCTCCTGCATAGTGCAACGACAGATTCAAGTGTCCATCAAAGGCAAACAAAAAGGCAAGAAAAATGCAGGGTGTAGCATGAGTTTCTGTGGATATTGTTAATAGTGAAAGTACAGGTTAATCCAAGATAAAAATGTTCTATGTGTGCATTTTAAGTCCTTGTTTATTCATACTGTGTAATTCAAGTGTATCTGGGTGACAGATATGACTGGGCTGTAGTAAAACTAAATTGTACCATCCCGTAGGGTGTTGTTCGCCATTCTGCCAGATTTCCAATCAAAACATTCAGCCTATACTATTCATTGTTCTTTAATCATAGTATTATCAACAATTGGCATTATAAGAATATTCGGACTATTTCATTAAATAGCAGGTGATACAAGTAAGTGTTATATATCAAATAAAATTAAGGTATTTCATGGACATGTATGACGATGTGACATATCGGGTCGGGCGACGTTGCCACTCAACCTGAGGCAAGATTTTCCCTGGGGGAAGCCAGGTCACCACACAGGTGCAAATCGACTCACTTCTCATCTGGTCACCACAATGGAAAGAGACTGACACTTTCCCATCTTACTATGTACAGCCACACCAAGGAGTTTGTGTACAGAATTAATAGATACTTCTTAAAAGAAAAAGCTTGCAAGGAGCACTTTTATCCACAAATCAAGCAAGGAAGATGACAGCTGATGCAGCTGCTATATCTGAAGCCACAGTGAAGAGGATTAGTCCCAGTACAAACAAGATATGCACCACACCACCACAACCTTATCAGTGTTTCTTTTCCCCACTCATAATATTACACTGAGTATCTTGAGAGGACATAATAGTAAATATTAGGTTAATTATCAGCCTCATTTTTACTTTTATAACCAGCACCTTTACTCTAATTTACCTGTGGCATCCTCATGTCTTGTCCCCCATCCCACTTTTTTTTTTTTTTATTATGATTATTATTAGCGAAGTCATGCATTAAATTGACTAAAGAACAGTTATTCCATTTTCCTTGAAGTAATGAGAGATATGGCAGTGTCGCATGGATTATCCACCTCACCCTATCGGTCAGTACAATTTAATTTTACTATAGTCAGGTAACCATGTCAGAGAAACAGCATGTCCACACACTCCACATTACTTTAAGTTATCTAATACAATATGAATGTATTTGTTGTCACTATTTTGAGATCTGAATGTGAGTCTGAGTAGCAATAACTTGATTTGCTGCCAGCCTCACTCCCCCTCCCCACTCTGGTGACATGGTGCCATGTAATCTATTATTTCATTTGTCATTTACTGCATCCATACTATCATTGTGTAATATTTATCAGTAAATCACCTGTCTGTTGCTATCATTAGTTTTATCATCAGATACTTAAACTTTTAAAACTTGATGAGATCATGACAGTGATTTACAATTTCACTAACAGACATCCTTGTTTATACATCCTTTAATGAATATCCACATGGCCGAGCCATTGTATTTGTTGCCAAGCCACACTTGAATTTCATACTCCAGTTAATAAGACCTCAAAATGCATTATGTGCAAAGAACATTTTTTACTTATGTTAACTTTTACTTTCACCTCTGACAATATCCACAGAAACTTGTGTTACTCCTTGTATACAAACTGACCATTAAGCAACTTATCTTCCCACAAATACAGCTTGATCTTAAAGGCAGTAATGAAAAACTGCATGTGTGTCACAAAAAAGCCTTTGTCTTGCAGCTTCACAATGATGTTCTTCAGGTATACAGTGATGTCTTTGAGGAGGGTCAGGTCAGTGAGCCATCATCAGTTGAAGAAGTTTTCATCATGGAGAACTATGTTCTGACTGAGGAAAATGGCAATCTCATGCTACAGCATGCATACACAGGACCAGCAAACCTTGCTGAAGTAGACCAGGTTGCCATACTGTTTGTTGATCTTGTCCATCAAAACTTGGAACTGGCAGTTATGAAGGCTTTAGGAGAGGATGGAGTTGATGATCTTCACCATAACAGACTTGACGTCAAAAATAACAAGCTCTTAGTGGTTGATGTAGTGCACCTTGTTGATGGGTTGTGTGTTTAGCAGCCTCACAGTGGTACACTAGTAGTGAAGCAGTACTTTTCTTCCTAATCACTGCCAATGTACCATTGATCATCACACACACAAGATGAGAAAAATCAGGGGAGTGTTGCTTCACACACTTAATTAATGGCAGCATTGAAGATGTCTTGCCCAGTGATGGTACCATGCACTGAGACAAGCTGGAGGAATTCCTCACACACCTGAAGGTCAGCGGAGACTCCACAAATATTGGGGCAACATGAATTCTGTATGCTTTTGATGTACTGATGCAATGACAAATTATGTGGGATGAAAGGTTCATACTCATGAATGTAGAATGTTGTTCTAGATGGACAGAGTTCAGCTCAGCAACAAGACATTCTTTAATGAAGTCTCCATCTGAGATTGGCTTTATTAAGCAAAGAAGGCGGCAAGAGACCTCCAGAGTTCTCAATGGAGAGAACTTGTGCTTCCACTCAAGTTTAAAGACAGCATTGTCGTTTTGGCAGAATTTATTCTTATTTGTAAATAGAGGTTCATTGGCTAGATTGTGATATAGGGCATATTATTAGAATTATTATAGATAAGGACTTCCAAAAAGAAAAGCTTTCATAAACCTAGAAAAAGCATACTGTAGAACTGATGGGGAAAGTTTGGAAATGTTCTAAGGCTTTATCGTACTGGAGAACAATTGTTGGAAGGAATTAAGGCTTTCCATAATGAGGTAAGTAAGTGTATGGGTTAGGAAGAAAAGCTCAGCGGGAGTTTTGTTAAGGTTACAGAAGTAAGACTGGCTGAAACACATAAGACCATAAGAAAATAAGGGTACCTGCAAGAAGTCTGTAGGAAACATACCTATTTCTATCTATCATCCCCATCCACAGGTATGTCTAATCATCTTTTAAAGCTCCCTAATGACTCAGCACTAGCATAGCAAGTGATAACTGAGTCTTTTTCATTAATCTGTCATTCCATTTCTTTTCAAACTGAAACCACTATTTCTTGTTCTATTTTGGTTTCTAATCCTGAGAATTTTACCCATTGATACCCTTGATATATCCTCTGTATCATTTAAAGATTTATTAGTAGCATGTTGTACATTGCATTTTTGGTGCAGCATATATATAACAAATTGATTGACTTTATTTAAATCAATAAAAAGAACAATTTTAATATGTAGTCAGCACATCTTCCCTTTCAGTAGCACCATTTCCTTTTGGAGTGCATCAAGGCAAGGTTTCTTGTTCATCATTCCCTCTTACTGCAGGTTTTGGTACCTGAGCTTTGTGGCGTGTGTCTGGAACTCATCCACATGTACATGGCAGAGATCAAATCATAATGCTTCTCTCCAATACCAACTCACCCTCGTCAATGGTGACCCTGGTGCAGCTGACCACAACCCTTTTGAGTATCAGTTCTCCTTTGATAAACAGGTTAGGGAGAATTACTTTTGAGTTACATTTTTTGCATTCCAAATTTTATTTATATTTTATATGTGAATATCATTATTACAATGTTGACTGATACCTTTTTAGTTTCTCCCTGAAATATAATTCCAGAATATTGAATTTGCCCACATTATGTTGAACTCCATTTCTTCTACACATTTTCTTTTCTGTTTTATATCTCTTGTCATTATAGAGATATACATAGTTACCAACTTTCTGTCCAATTTTTTTTTTCTTCTTATTTCTTTCTTTTTATACATTGCACATTGCATACATGATTTGATGACTCCATAGACATTTTGAAGATATGATTCTCTCTCTCTCTCTCTCTCTCTCTCTCTCTCTCTCTCTCTCTCTCTCTCTCTCTCTCTCTCTCTCTCTCTCTCTCTCTCTCTCTCTCTCTCTCTCTCTGAGATTTCTGATATTAGCATGATCATAACTAGAAATTTTCCATCTTTTCTATTAAGAGCACTTTTTTTTATATACTGTAGCTCTTGTTTTTGTAATATTTTTTTTTTACATTTTGTAATATGAAATATGACCCAATTGGGCCCCCACCATGGTATTGTGGGACCATTTGTGCTTCATGAACCTAGAGATCCTCAGGCACACATGTTTGGATCCTGGCCATGGTCTAAGAGCAGCAAGGGCATCCACTTGGGGTAATAGTTCCTAAATGCCAAAAGAGATTCCTTCATCAGGAGACATTGTACTAGTCTTATTAGACTGACTAGGGGAAAATACTATAAAATAGGAAAAAAATCTATAGTATAACCCTGTTGCAGTTAATTGATTTTCTCCTTTACCACAAAGAAATTTTATCCCCTCTTCCTTATGCTTACTGAATTTAGCTATTGTAGTTAATATGGATCTGTAGGGACTATATAGGAAACCCTTGATATAACGGATCTCGATATACCGGATATCAGATATAATGGACAAAAAATCTATCTGGACAAACCCTCACTATAACAGATTTTCATCCATTATAGCAAGGGCATCATCGTCCCATAACATGTTGTCACAGGAATTCCACAAGGCATTTCGCGAAAGTGGGGCAGCAGTGGGTATAAATACCGGACAAACTTCAGGATATAACAGATCTGTCTGGTATTTCCATCAGATATAATGGATCCTCAGTTATAACAGATTTTTGGACATAACAAAAGATCCCTGTCCCCACATCATCCGTTATATTTAGGGTTTAGTGTAGTGGAAAATAACCCCAAACCTATAGGCTTCATCTTAATGGTAATGCACCCAGGTGTTACGTACTACATAGGATGTTTGTGAGACGTTTACTTTTCCAAACTTAGCTCTTGTAGGAAATTCAGGGCCCCCTTATCTGTATGCTTTGCACATATATGTCATCAAAGTCTTTGTGTTTTGGCAACTACAGTGATGGCTACATGTGCAGCAATTTTTCATTCTTTTGTGTCATATTCCATGACCGAGGTTTTCAATAACAAGAAACCATTTAGAGGAAGTGGTACTTGGAGATTTTTCTGTATCAAGAAAAAATTTTGGTATATTTAGTTTTAGAAGCAATTTTAGTGAAGAAAACAATGGTAACACTATACCAGTTTTGAACCAGTACCTCTTAATATAACAGACTTATTGTGCAACTTTTGTTTCAGTAGAATTGTTGAATGTTTTGGTGCTTATGATATCAATAGCATTCATGATGCTTAAGATGCAGACTACCAACCTCAACCACAGTAGTGAGTCAGACTGTAAGCACAAGCCTTCCCTTAAGGCCTGTCCATATTGAGACTTTAGCCTGAGAAGCACACAAGTGCTTCCCCAGGACTCCAATATACAGTTAAAATTGAAGAGGCTACAGGATGTGCGGGTCATGCAGGACAGGCGGCATTTTGGTGGTGAACACCAGGCTGCAGCCCCAAATATCTACAATGGAGGGAGGTATGCATCAGCCATGTTACTCCCTCTTTCTCTCCGCCTGGAAAGCCTTTCCTTGCACCAATCACCCCTCTCTTTTTTTTCTTTTTTTTTTTCTTTCACACGTTTGTGGAAGCAGATATCATAATGGTCCATAAGAGGGCCTCCTGAGCTATGTTGACAGTGAAAGCATGTATGAGTGCAGTGTACATGTTCCTCCTCTGGCTGCTCACAGGAGTGAGAAGTGTGGAGGAATTCCCTGCCTGTCAACCAGTTTGGATGCTCATCCTTCCTGCCCCTTCATTATGGAATGACCCCCATGGAATCAGTCTCTAGTGTGGACGGGCATTTATCTTCATTGGTAGTAGATGATGAATCTTTTGATGAAAGCCACCCTTATAGGTTAGACAGTCTGGCAGATGAGGTTCCTGTCCCCTTTTGTGAGCTCATGATGAGGATGAGGGAGTTCATAGAAGTGCCTGAATCTTTTTCTCATTTCTTCACACTGCAGTCTGGGGCCAAGTGCAGCTTTGAGAGTTCACAGCAGGGCCTCACTCACACTTCCTTGGTGTTTCCTCATTCTCTCTTGGCTCAAGAGGTTCTACAGGGAAAAGTGGAATTTTTTCTGCAGAACTTTAAATACAATTTCAGCCAAACTTTCCTTGCCCCAGAGATGTGGCTTACAGGTAAGTCACTGGCATACACCAGAGGGGTCTTCGTGTGGGTCATCCCCTACAAATGAAGATCTGTGGCATCTAATGTAGAACAAAGACCTTTTGGTGACCTTTCCTTGGCATTTGGCTACCCAAATAGAAGTTTTGACTGATCTTGTAGACTTCACTTCTTGCTTTGATCAAGTTTTGGATACTTTTGCAGGTCTGCTCTCCAACACTTCACAGCAGATTTTTAGGTGCTTGAATGCACCCAGTATTGCCAATTTGTTTACTATGCAGCCTTCAGAAATGCTTCTGCTGGATATGTTATTGTTACATTGGCAGTCTGTGGTGGTTTGCTTGCTTAAGACATACACTGTTAGGGAGAGAAGGCAGTTGATCTCCTCTCCTGTAGGCCAGTTTCTTTTTACCGTATTTGATGGCTCATAAGACTCACCTTTTTCTCCAAAAAAAAAAAAAGTATCAAGAAATGGGCCTGCATTGAGGCAGTGGTTGGTGGTCAGTCTATGGCAACGGAGGCTATAAAATCAAACCCCAGACATCTTCGCACATGTAAACAAAGTGATGTTTGGTATTAAACCACAAAACAACTGTTTCTTTCCTAGTAACAATATATAGTAGGTCATACTTACTGGTAATTCACATAGAATGATGCCAGTTAGGAAGAACCAAAACAAAACACATGATTGGCGATCTTGATTTAAACACGGGCAAGACTCACTGTGTTTTTTAGTATTATTCCTTGAGGTAAGACACCCCTTTCACACAATTAAAATTGCACCTATCATTTAGCATTCTTACCTAAAGACAGGTTCACACATACCAATTTGTGACTGATATTTTATATACGCAGAGTGTCCGACTCGTCCCATCTAGTCAGAAAGTGTCAGACGTAGCACCTGGAAAGTATCAACTAGTTGGTGCCTTGGCAGGAAGTGAAAGTAAACAAACAGCTTCGCGCCAAGATGGCTTCCTCCAGTGATGATGTCGAAGCTGTTTTATTTTTTTATTTTTTTTTTTATTTTTTTATTTTATTTTATTTTTTTTTTTTGCATACCGGAAGAGTCAACAGAAAATAAAATGCCTGTGGATATGCCCCTGGCTAAGTAGAAGGAAAGAAAGGAGTGTCTACCACACTCTGTTAGCCTACATTTTTCATAAGAAAATTGTTAATCTTAAGTAGATTATGCACAATTGAGATCAAATTAAATCCTGACAAGTCTTCAGTCCTCACCTCCAACAACACCCTGCATTGAGGGAAACAGTTCTTGTAGAGTGGCAACTGTTTCGTCGAACGACAATTTGCACAAGCTTTCTTACTGTATAATTCATTTCTCAGGTCCCAGGTGTGTTCTTTTTCCCTCACCAACTCTAACATCTTTTCTACATCTGGAGACCATATTTTCAAAGCTTACTCCGTGATGTCACGATGTAAATAAAGTCGCAAATCAGCTAGCAACACCAACATGTTGGTGGTGATTTGCGACTGCTTTCTGCAGTCACTAGACACCAATTGTGAGTCAGAAACTCTACGTGCATAAAATATCAGTCACAAATTGGCATGTGTGAACTCGCTTTTACATACATGTAAAAAAAATTATGAGAAAAGAAAGATTATGACTATTATGCCTGTTGTCTCTCACAGTCAGTGCTGATGCCATATGCCAGATACATGTTTACATCTCACAAGATTGGTACATAGACTACTAGCAAATATATATATATATATATATATATATATATATATATATATATATATATATATATATATATATATATATATATATATATATATATATACACAGGTAACTCTCGATTTATGCATTTTTGTTATAACACGACTGAAAAAATGTTATAATTAATTTAATTTGCGTGATCAGTTTGCTTATACTATGTGATTTGTCCCAACCGCATTTTCAAACTGAGCGCTAGATGCAATTTCAAACTGCGCGCCAGAGAGTTCCGCAGCTGGCCGATAGATGGGAGGTCCGTGGCTGGATCCAAGAAACAGGTTGTTGTGTATGTTGGTATAGACAACCTCCATAGCAACCTTCTGCTCACATACCAACCTTTGTAAAATAGCATCCACAAAGATTTGTTGCTGTTGGCAGGTGGAGGTTGGTAGCCCGCCTAAAAGTGCTCATTGGCTGCCAGGAGCTGGATCCAAGAAACTTTAACAATGTCAGAGCAACCTCCTGCCGTGAAATGGCATCCATGAATGCTTGGAGGGATGGTAACGAGCTTGCTATCAGGTTGCTCTCAGGTTGCTGGGAACACCACCTCGAGAGGTGGTGTTACTGTCTTATATACAGTAAGCCCCCACATTTAGCAATCCTATTAGTCTGCTGAAACCATCGGTAAATTGGAATTTTGCCAAATTTGAATACTACTTTAAATAGAGAAAAATACCAATCAGTCTTTCGTCCGCCCAAAGTCCTCATTTCGAGTCCCCATTTACAGCTGCAACATCGCCACCTTCACGAGAATCAACACCCCCTGAACCACCAGTGGAGGCCATGGTGATAGCGAAACTCGCTAAACAGTGAGGATGGGATCACAAAAAATGAGTTCACACGCTGGATTAACACACACAAAAGCTCAAGTGTCGAGCGGGAATGCCGTAGGCACTGTGGGGCTGATGTCACAGCCAAACAGACACGTAATTGGCTCAGAGCGAGCGGGAGGCGGGACAGTGTAGCACTGTACATTCGCTAAATATGAGAGAAAATCGCTAAACTTGAGGGCTTGGCTTTTTTCCAGACAGTCGCTAAATAAGGGTTTCGCTAAGCTGGATTTCGCTAAATTCGGGGGCTTACTGTATGCATTTATGTTCACAAAACAACATTTCTATCAGCTTTTTACAAACCTTGCCCCCAAGAAAGGATTGTTTTGTAATGCATAAAGTGAAATCTTACATGGAATACCAAAAAATAAAGCGGAGATGAGATTGGCTACAGACGAGGCGGAGACTGGCAGCGACTCAGCCGCTTCTTCTTCTTCTTGTGACCCTTTAGTTTGAGTGCTACTTTCACCACGATATTTATGTTTCCACTCTATTACCTGCTATAATGGATATCATATCTTAGTATTCATATACGCTCATGCCATGAGGATAACCTTGACTCTGTGGCACTGAGTGATAGTGAATTACTAATGACTTGAAAATAGTAGAGACAATAGATGGAGTCAAGATGGTGGCGAGCATTGCTATTAGTTTTCTCACCTCTCTCGTGTCTGTGAATAATATCCAGCTTCACTTCGAGAGTAAGAGACTTCCTGGTCTTCTTAGCAATGCTAGGCAACATTGCAGGGGGTGGTTGCAGGGCGTTTTGGTGGCATGTTGAGCGTGAGATGACGAGCTGGTGCTGGACCCTGTTTTTGTTTTGAACTAAGAGCGGGGAAGGGTAGGGGAGTGAGTGGTGCGCATTTTGTCCACAAGAGGCGCTGGTGTACAGGCAACCCCCGCTTAACGAAGGGGTTACGTTCCTAAAAAACCCTTCGTTCAGCGAAACTTGATTAAGCAAACCAATTATAAAAAGTTTAACCCCTGACTTGAACTTCCATTGAGAGTAAATAAAGCGAGAGTGCATCATAGTACAGTGAAAGGTTTAATGAATATAAAAATTATGAAATTAAACATTTAGGCAGTTTGATTTAAGTCATTATAATGTACACTAATGTATGTATGTACATAACTTTATAATGTTGATGATCTTAAATTTATGAAGGGAGGGAGAGTGGAGCGGGAAAGACACTAACCGGCAACCTGTGGAATGTAAACAAAGGATGCATCATTGTATCACATGCAAAACTTATGTACCACATTTCCACAAGGCTTTCCATTTTATCCATTGTAGAGACACGAGTTCAGGTGGTTCTTTTAGCTTGCAAGGAAGATATGGTCTCACCAGCCTTCTTAATAGAGTCTGCTGACTTGAAAATAGTAGAGACAGTAGATGGAGTCAAGATGGTGGTGAGCAATGCTATTAGTTTTCTCACCTCTCTCGTGTCTGTGAATAATATCCAGCTTCACTTCGAGAGTAAGAGACTTCCTGATCTTCTTAGCAATGCTAGGCGACATTGCAGGGCGTTTTGGTGGTAAGTTGAGCGAGGGAAGACGAGCTGCTGCTGACGCTGTTATTGTTTTGAACAGGAGGAGTGAGTGGTGCGCGTGTTGTCCACCAGAGGCGCTGGTGTATTCAAAAGCCTGTTGGCTTGCATGATACGGCGGTGGTTTCAAACTTGGAAAAAAATTACCTGGATAAAACTTCGTTAAAGCGAGTTTGGTGTTTGTTAAATGAGCAGATGGTAGTAAAATGAAACCTTCGTTGTGGCAAAATTTTGTTGTGTGAACATTTGTTAAGCGTAAAACAAACATGTAATTCTCATAAGAAACAATGCATAATAGGGGGATGCAGGATGTGGTCTAAAAAAATTTGTACAAAATACTCTATTTATTTGACTAAATTAACATGTTTTTTATTATTTACCATTCTAAATACTAGAAGTGTATTTAAAGTAAAGGGAAAAGCAAGAAATAATAAGAGAAAGCAAAAAATAATAAGAGAAAACAACAAAACAGAATACGTAAACACAACACTCACTGCGTCACTGCCTTCACCACTCACACCACAGTCAGTCACCATCTTCCTCTGAGCTTTACCACTTTATAAAAAAATCCACTTATCAAAAATAATCCCACATGCAGAAGAAGATGAAGAACATTTTGGGTGAATTATAGGCAGATTGAAGAGATTCCATCTGTACTCAGTGCTGGCAGACTGCAAATGAGGCACAAGAAGAGCACAGTTTGAAATTGCGTCTGGCTCTCAGTTTGAAAATGCGGTTGGGCCAAATCGCGTACAGTAAAACCTCAGCTCATGACCATAATTCATTCCTAAATCCTGTTCGTCACCCGATTTGTTCGTCCCCTGAATCAATTTTTCCCATAAGAATGTATTGTACCATTAATCCATTCCAGACCAAAAAAAAATCATACTTTTGTCCATAAAACCCATTCAAAATAGACCTTTAACTCGAAAACTCCGACAGGCCTTAAATACGGCTGCATAGCACACTTCCGACAGTCCTTAAATGGGGCAGCTACTTTGAGCGCTAATAAAAACCGCGCTAGCATTGGTAGCGCTGCTATATTTGGTCATGACGTAGTCCTATGGTAGTACTGTCGGCTCCCAGGAAGCACACCGCTCTAGCCAGCTAGTCTCCCGTAAATTTCTGTGAGGTGCGTGAGCGTCGTGTCGCGGTGGTAATTATTTACGTATTTACGGAACTATTATTTACAACTATGGCTCCTGGTGCTAAGAGGAAGCTAAAGTTTAGTGATAAAAGTGATAGACAAGGCGGGACAAGACGCAAAGTGCACAGGTTGGAGGTAGATCCCGACCCTGCTATTGTGACAACATCGTCACCCACGCCTGATAAAAACATACGTAACTATAATCAGCCAATATGAGTGAAAACACGAAAAACATGTGAAAACACAAAAACATGAGCAGTGCCTTACATTATGTAAGAATACACAAAAGCACCTCCCCCGAGTTGCCGCTACCACAGTCTTCTCCAACTATCGGTTATTATTCTGAGACAACCATAGTGAGTAGAGCAATAAAAACGTGTAGGATGATGCATTGTCATGTCTACTAACAGCAGATTTTTTTCCAGAGTAATTTATAAGTGTTGATTTTTTTATGATAATTGCGGTAATGGGAAGGTGCGAATTTTGCGGCCATCGTTCTTAGCGGGTTAATGTATGCATGACATGAACAAAATAATTATAGAAAGCCTAAATTGTTTTACTTACCTAAATGCTATCAAAATAATAATAAAATGAATAAAAAAGAAAAGGTTATTAATTACTTGAGAGACTGGACATTGATGGCATGATGGAATGGAGGAGAGGAGGATGGGAAGGAAGACAGACAAGATCCGAGAAGACAGTCATGAGAGAGGATTTTGGATGTGCGCAGCGTGCCAGAGCTACACAACAGCTGTGTAGCATCACAAGTCAGTGCTGCTATGTGGGGCCCCGTTATAGTGAACATCGGCGTGGGAAACATGGAAAGATTACCAGTCTTCGTCTCTGCCTTGGAAGACCCTTGCCTGCTGGGGATTGACTTCCTCACGCATGTGAGAGCAAGTTTGGACTTCCAAGAAGGGAAGTTAAAGGCACGTGGCCAGGAAGTTCCTTTGATCCTCGGAGGTGATGCTCAGTGTGAGAGGAGCGGGCAGTAGGGCGGTGTTCCTTGCCAGGCGAGCGAGGAAACAGCTGCAATGGATGTGCCACAATCTGCAGTACCTGGACATGGCCAGGATGATGATGACAGCAACGCTGAGAGCCACCAGAGCAGCGAAGATAACGCCGAAGAAGCTACAGTAGAGCGCGCCGGTAACATCACCATGCTCAGGAAAAACAGGAGAAAATCATGGTGGCACGGAGATTATGTTATGTAATATTTTTCGTATGTTCCTGTTTCTATTTTCTTTTGTGCTTATATTTTGTTTTGTTGTTGTGTGATAGCTGGGTTAGCTATCACACAAACGGCGAGCCGTTTAACCACGTTGATCCCCCGAAATATCATTCATCCCCTGGGTCGATATATTGAGAAATTTTTTGGTCGTCTCCCGAATTGTTCGTCCTTAGAGACGTTCGTCAAGCGAGATTTTACTGTATAAGCAAACCAATCGCACAAATTAAATTAATTATAATATTTTTTCGGTCTCGTTATAACAAAATCACGTAACTCTAACACGTGTAAATCGAGAGTTACCTGTATGGCTAAATCTACAGTAGCGACAATACTGAAGAAGACAGCTCATTAAAAGAGCTGATGTGGCGATTGGTGTGAAAAGGCAATTTAAGCGACCTGCAGCAGTGGAAGAAGTGAAAAAAAATGTTGATTGAATAAACCAAAGGCAGATGGCTGGTGGTTCTTTGTCAGAAGGTATAATTTGTGCGAAAGCTAGGCTGCTGGATCGTGATCTTATTTCTGATACTACATATGACTCCAATGATGATTTTAAAGCAAGTAAAGGGTGGTTTGTGAATTTCAAGAAAAGAACTGGAATTCATTCTGTTGTGAGGCACGGCAAGTCTGCAAGTCGGGAGTATACATATGCTATACGTCACTGTGTCACCAACTCCCACGATGGATGGTGGGAGCAACAGTGATTTCACGGTGTCCGATTCCGCCACCTCTCCCACGCTCCTTACTTCTACACCTCAGGTCTCTCGCCATGTTGCGGGGAGACAACTTTTGAATGAGAGTGGTATCAGAAGGGCTTTGGAATTTACAGTTTCTACAATAATAGAGAGTGAAGATGGTGATGTTCTGGGCTCTGATACGGATATAGGAACTTCTACTACTGAAGGGGAAGGCATTCCACCACCACCACCAGCAACTACTATTGTGTGTATTTTATATGTTTTTTTTTGCAAAACAAATACAGGTTGAACCCCGATTTAACGGCAAGCTCGGGGATTTGCCGTTGCCGTTAAATCGATTTTGCCGTTAAAGCCGATAAATACTAAAAATATAAGAAAATAATAGAAAATAAAAAGTTAGGTTAGGAGAAAACGAAAATTAATGTTCTTTCTGTGCAATAGTCAATGACAAACGCTTTTTCTTTTCACTTGGACCACTTTTTCCAAAGTCTGCAGGCCTTTTCGAAGCCATTTTGCCAAAATATATCACCGAACTAACAAAGACTAGGGCAAAAGTAAATCGTCTTCTCTCTATGCTGTCTAGGCGGGAAATAACGCTTGTGGCGGGAAACTGCACGTGGGTTGGAGCGGCACACCAGCGCCGGTACATCGGTGCGGCGGAATCGGTACTAGGCGATGCCGGTAAATGCCGAAATGCCGTTAAAGACAACACTATGTTCCCACCGGAAATTTTTGCCGTTAAACACGGGATTCCAGTAAATCGCGTGCCGTTAAAGCGGGGTTCAACCTGTATACAAATTAGATCACTTTGCGAACATTTTGATTGAGAGAGAGAGAGAGAGGATAAAATGGGCTCGTTTTCTATCACTTTAGCCAAGGCCACTGGACCCGATCGGACGCAAGGCCACGTACACCAATGATACCACCTCATTCAACCTGTGATATTTTGGTAACCATAACACCTAGATACTTCTGGTTTTTTGCATTACAAAGAGGAAGAGTTGCTTGTCGGCAGAACACCATTTGTTCTCACTATTTTATTGAATTTCTAAGTGTAATCAGTATGTGAATACAAGCTATTTTGTGTGTTTCTGGCTAAACCTCCCGATGAGAAAAATGTGTTAAATTGAGACATGTATCACACAGTACATCAATGGTGTTTACTGTACTTACACATGGGTGGGTACAAACTCCAAGTCTGCCAAGAACAGGAAGGACTACAAGAGGAGGAAGGTGACCTCAGCTTACAAGTCATAGGTCACTTCATACATAGACTCCATAAGTAAGGAATCTATGATGCCTCCCTCTCTGAACAGTGAACATAGACAATGGACCCTGCGGACCCAGAACATTTGCTTACTTTATACGCACATTTCTCAAAAATCTTATACAGTAATCGCCCGTGTATCCAGATCGCCACTATCCAGAATTCGCTATTATCCAGAGCTGCCCCCAAACATATTCAAAACTACCGCGCAAGCGATTCCTCGATCCTGCTAGGCGACAGCACTTCAGGCAGCGTCACACTAGCACTTTTTCCGTCGTCTTCAACGATTTCTGTTGTTTTTTTTACTGTTCCATCAATTCTTTCTGTCGTCTTGAGCCAGACAGAACACACCATTTTCTTCTAGAGTAAATTTTTAGTCAAATTAAGATTTATGGTTTCTAACCAAAACTTTTGTAATAAAATTTATTTTCTTGCTAATTGGAATGTTGCTATAATCTCAACTTAATATCATCTTCATAAGTAGATGTAAATGTATATATATATACAGTCAACCCTCAGCTATCACGATTTCAGCTATTGCGTTTTACTGCTATCACGCATCCATGAAAAGCTGCTAAAATTTCATTATTGCGACCTCAGATGCCTGCTATCGCGTGCCCAGACATGACGTCATGGGATATCTGAGCGCTCATTGGCCAAAACTGCCTTCCCACCAAGATGAAACACAGTCTCTGAGTGCGCGTCCTCCCCACTAGACAGTGATAGCCAGATGCTACCATTTTTTGTGCTTACAATGGCCACCAACCCTCCACGCTGTCCTCCTACCATCACCGAACGTAAACCAATGAGACAAGACAGAACCCTAGCTGTGAAATGTTGTTTATGAATTTATCAAATTTAATTGTTACCAATGGATTCTACAGTAATTAAAAAAAAAGCTAAAAATGAGAGATATTAGGAGTAAAATTTGTGGTTGCGACACCAATAACAATTTTCACCATTAGTTTTTCAATTCGGCTATTGCGTTTTTGGCTATGGCGCGGCTATTTTGGCCCCAATTGGGCACGATAGCTGAGGGTTAAATGTGTATATATATATATATATATATATATATATATATATATATATATATATATATATATATATATATATATATATATATATATATATATATATATATATATATATATATATATATATATATATATATATATATATATATATATATATATATTCCAGCCTAGCAGCGAAAAGTGGTTCAGTTGTTTGTTTACATTTCTCTGTGAGATGCTCCAAGGCAGAACTTCCAAGTAGCAAATGGCCAAGATGAGCTGCTCTTTCATTTATGAGTGGACAAAACTGTCTGAAATTTCTCATAAAGAGCATTAAAGGCCAAAAATAGCAACGAAAAAATAGCAGCAGCTGGCTGGGGGGTGAAGGGGCAGCCATGTTTGTTTACAGTTGACAAACGCGACAAAGAAAGTTGACAGAAAAGTACTAGTGTGACGTTGTCTTTACTGTTGTGTGTACAACCCACCACCCCTTGTACTGCTTATGTACCATTTTTTGTTCCAGATTATACATGTAATGTGCTTTCATTCATTGTTTACTTACTCATTTGGGTTATGTACATGTTTTTTTCTCAATTCATAAGGGGTTGGGAGAGAAAATTCCGTGTATCTGAGCATTTTGTGTATCCGCCAGGGCCTTGGCTGCTATAATCCGGATACGCGGGCAATTACTGTATATATATCTAACTTACACAAATTCCCCACCCCCAAAATATTTTACTCAGACTTTAGGGAGATGCAGGATTTATTTATTTGATTTTGTGGGATTTAAGATTTTGGGATTACTATTGTATCTCCAAAATCTTCAGACCCTAAATTTCCAGATGATATAGTTTATTTTTTTTATAAGTAAATACCCTTCCCATCAGGAAGCCAATTTTAAATGTCTTGTGTGGTTGTGTCATAGCCTGACTCACGCCCTACACAGTACGTGGTCAGGAGTCAAGTAGGGGAGGTGTGTCATTTACCTCTCTAATTTTTGCCTGACAGGTATAAGTTGACAAGAATTAGAATGAGAAACATCAAGAAGAGAAGACAACTAGAAACAAACAAACAAATGTATCGGTGTGAGACTTTTCAATTCTGGCCTCCCCTCTCCCTTCTGTCATTCGTGTTATCTCCCCCTCCAAGACCCTGCCTCACCCCATGCCTCACTGCCAGGCTTCTCCACCAACTCTATATCATAAGACTGTTATGATCTTTTCAAACACTTCTTTTTCTTACTGCCTTCATCATCACAACTTTACATGACATAGCTCTCACAATAACACTATTACAAAAAATTATGTTGAGACAGAGGTAGAAAGCTGTACCAGACAAACAATAAATACTTCACTATCATTATCTCACTTCAACACACTAATAATGACTCAGATAGTGTCCAATTCAGCAGTGAAACAGCAGATTGCCATGATGCTGCTGATGGCACCTTCCCAACCCTCACATTTTCTAGAGAAGCAGGTATCTTGTATGTTATCATTTTATCATGCTCCAGGAAGTCATTATTGTATACACAATCATTTAATGTGCTTTCATTCATTGTTTTCTTACCCATTTGGGTTATGTACATGTTTTTTTCTCAATTTATAAGGGGTTGGAAGAGGAAATTCTGCATATCCGGATATTTCGCGTATCTGCCAGGGCCTTGGCTGCTATAATCCGGATACGCGGGCAATTACTGTATTTCAAATGTTTTTTGCATATGAAAATATGTATATTGAAGATGTTCTGGTTCAACTGGCATGTTTCTAATGTAGTTTTCAGTGATTTTATGCACTTACTAGCTTTTTAGTTTTTGCAGTAAAAATATAAAAACTATTATTTCAGCATTTTACTACAGATATAATACAAATTTTGTTTTCATATTGTTTCTGCAAATGTGCATAAGGTTAACTGATGTACCAGGTTTGGTTTGAAATCAATATTCCAAATAGTTTTTGAAATCTGAGTATTTCTGTGTACAATCAGTACGGCGACCATTGGCCTCGCGTGTCAGCCGCCCACACAGCTGGCCTGGTTCATCACCTGTCAATAACCTTATTGATGTCTATGGAACAGATTAAAATTATTTATATTGTTTCATATGAGGAAAAGGGTTTCAAACTTGGAACAATTCGGACATGGAACAACATTCTATGCGCGTAAAGTTAACTGATGTACCAGTTTTGATTTGAAGTCAATATTCCAAATAGTTTTTAAGAAATGTTAGTTTTTCTGCGTATAGTCAGTACAGCAGTCACCGGCCTCCTATGTTGGCCATCCATGTAGCCGGCCTGGCTTGTCACCTGTCAGTAACCTTATTGATGTCTATGGAACACATTAAAATTATTTACTTTGTTTCCTATGGGGAAAACAGTTTCGAACTTGGAACAATTCAGACATGGAACAGCCATATGGAATGAATTATGTTTGATGTCTGAGGGTCCACTGTATATATATATATATATATATATATATATATATATATATATATATATATATATATATATATATATATATATATATATATATATATATATATATATATATATATATATATATATATATATATATATATATATATATATATATATATATGGATAGATAGACAGATTCTTTTTTTCTTTTCAGGACACAGTGGAAATCTATCTGGTGTGTGTGGTGTTTTATGGGTGCATTTTGGTGCCTCTCCAAGTGTATGCTGCTTGCCGCCAGGTTGGTCTTATCTTTTAGTAAATTCTACAAACAAATTTTGGGTTAAAAGTTACATTTATTTATTAAAGTAGATTATATATATTTATGTCTTGCCAATACCCCCACATGATGAGGCTTTCTTTCTGTGGATGTTATTAATGATTTAGCAGCATTCAGTATGATTTCTTGTTTGGTAAATATCTAGGAATGTTAGAAAGCTTGTGAAGTAATTAGGAAAGAAAAGGAATACAAGAAACATCAACTAGGAAAACAAAATATGCTCCATCACAACTTCTTTTCCAGAGAAAACCTATGTAGAAAAAAATTTTGAATATTCTATAGATCATGGAAATATGTGTGGTAATGTGAATAGCAGTGTAATTTAAAGTTATATGGAAAATATGGCATAAATTTGTTTGAGTGTCATGATTTTTTTTTCATATGTATTGTCTTTAGATATTAAACTATTTGCAGGTGTTTTCAGTTATGATGCCCTATAATCAGTTGATTACTAGTAAAAAAGAAAAAGATGTTTCTTTCATTTTGTAACTTTAATGAAGGTTCTTGTAACCCTTTTTTTTCCATTTAGAATCAGAGTTAACAATAACATCCCTTATATTTGGCAAGAGATTATATACTTTATATAATACCTATTCAGTCACATATTCTTTATCTAAGCTTGCCCTCACTCCCCTGTGTTGTATACCTTTCTGGTGCAATCACTGTAGAAGATAATTTTGATAGGAAGCATGTGGGGTATTCTTTAGCCATTCAATAACAGTTTGAAAACTGGGAAGCTTCCAGCAGATTCAAACTCAAATCAATGAGATCACCTTATCTGAGTGATGACGTCTCAACCACTGTTTCCTCAAATGTAAATCAAGTTATCTTTATATATATATATATATATATATATATATATATATATATATATATATATATATATATATATATATATATATATATATATATATATATATATATATATAGGGTATATATAGGCAGGAGTCTTTCTCCTATGCACGTTTCATTGAAGGTGATTGCTAGTTCTGCATTTGTTATTTTCTTTAAGATATTTTCTTTATATTTTATAGTTGTCCTTTTATCTTTTTCAAGTTTTTGTATGACTTCGCCGAAGCTAGTCATGTTGGCTAAATCGCGATTTCGGGTCTGGTGACCCTTCCTCAGTAGCGTATCTCTTCTGCTGGTGTCAGAGGAAATGGTGTGACCGGGCTGGGAGGGCTCTATCTATTCCTCCTCGGTGACTCGCTGGCAGCGCGTCCTCACTTGTGATTGGTTAGTGCACGGCAGCGGGGCCTGTTCAGCAGGCTCTGCGCGCACTGGGCAAGGCTTGAAGGTCGTCTGCCTGCTGATTCATTGCTGGGTTCGTGTCCTTGATGTAGAGGGCTTCTAATATTGCAAGGCGTCTTGAATCATTACAATTTGTTAAGATTTCAGTGTTTTCTTCTAAAGTTTTCCTGTTGATGGTCGTTCCATGGGTTTCTTGCATATGTTTTTTGGGTGCTCCAGATGCTAAGTGGAGTGTTAGTCGCTGGGAGAGTCGTGTTGTGGTCATCCCAATATAGGTTGGTTGGAGGAATTCACAGTTTCCTCTGTTGCATGTGAACCTATAGATGAGATGAGACTTCTGGACCCCAATACATCACTGAAGCTAACCATATATTACAAAACGAAGAAGACACAACATCTACTTAAAAACAACCCTTCAAAAGAAAAAGAGAGCCTCCAGAAGTCTCATCTCATCTTTAGGTTCACATGCAACAGAGGAAACTGAATTCCTCCAACCAACCTATATTGAGATGACCACAACACGACTCTCCTGGCGACTAACACTCCACTTATCTGGAACACCCAAAAAACATATGCAAGAAACCCATGGAACGACCATCAACAGGAAAACTTTAGAAGAAAACACTGAAATCTTAACAAATTGTAATGATTCAAGACGCCTTACAATATTAGAAGCCCTCTACATCAAGGACACGAACCCAGCAATGAATCAGCAGGCAGACAACCTTCAAGCCTTGTTTAGTGCGCGTAGAGCAAGAACTGTGCACCAGCCTGCTGAACAGGCCCCGCTGCCGTGCACTAACCAATCACAAGTGAGGACGCGGCCAGCGAGTCACCGAGGAGGAATAGATAGAGCCCTCCCAACCCAGTCACAGCATTCCCTCTGACACCAGCAGAAGAGATACGCTACTGAGGAAGGGTCACCAGACCCGAAATGGCGATTTAGCCAACATGACTAGCTTCGGCCAAGTCGTACAAAAACTTGAAAAATGATAAAAGGACAACTATAAGATATAAAGAAAATATCTTAAAGAAAATAACAAATGCAGAACTAGCAACCACCTTCAATGAAACATATATATATATATATATATATATATATATATATATATATATATATATATATATATATATATATATATATATATATATATATATATATACCATTTTTGTTGGCTCATAAAGCACATGAGCTCATAAGATGCACCATGTTTTGGCAGACATTGAAATAAAAAAAAGATAAATGAATGGATTGAAGCTCTGAATATAAGTGAAGGATTTCCCCTGACATTTGAAGACTTTCACAAGCATTTAGATCATTATTACATCTCAATATTTTGTATTTTAAAGACTTTAATATTTGCTAATAGCCTACGTACAAATCTTGTTGTGGGATATAAATATGTACCTGGACAGTCACTGAGAGGCTAATTTTTTTTTTTTTTTTTTTTTTTTCATAATTTTTTTCACATGTATGCAAGATAAGAATGTTAAAAGATAAGTGCAATTTTAATTGTATGGAAGTGTATCTTATCTTAAGGATTAATGGTATCATACTGTAAAGAAATTGGTGTAGCTTGCCTGTGTCAAGATCATGATCACTGATCGGTGATCGCATGTCTTATTTTGGTTTATGCAGTGCGTGGTGTATGGTCATTCAGACAAATTCTTCCTGACTGGTGTCATTCTAAGTGAATTATCAGCAAGTGTGATGTATTATATATTGTTACTCTGAAAGAAAGGTTTTTTGTAGTGTATTACCAATCATCACTTATTTACATGTGGGAGGATGTCAGGGGTTTGTTTTTGGAGCTTCTATTGCCATAGATTACCACCAACCACTGCCTCAATACTGAACCTTAAGACATAGACCCATTTCCTGAGACATCTTTTGGGGGAGAAAAGATGTGTCTTATGAGCCATCGAATACGATATATATATATATATATATATATATATATATATATATATATATATATATATATATATATATATATATATATATATATATACGTTTATATATATATATACGTTTATATATATATATACACAGGAGGAGGTAGCAGACACCTACCAAAACGATAAGTTACTCACTGCGTCACTACCTTCACCACTCACACCATAGTCAGTCACCATCTTCCTCTGAGCTTTTTCATTTGGCTAAATTAACATGTTTTTATTATTTGCCATTCTAAATACTAGAAGTGTATTTAAAGTAAAGGGAAAAGCAAGATATAATAAGAGAAAGCAAAAAATAATAAGAGAAAACAACAAAACAAAGAATACATAAACACAACACTCACTGCGTCACTGCTTTCACCACTCACACCACAGTCAGTCACCATCTCCCTCTGAGCTTTTCCACTTTATCAAAAATCCACTTATCAAAAATAACCCCACAGTATAAAAAGTAGACACTAGTAAAAAAATAAACGCAGGACGCCAATGTCTTAATTCACCCCTCACAAGCACATGCAGTTGCTGTCCACCTCCTAGTCAAGGACGTCATCATCCACCTGCGCCTCCTTTGCTTCCTCTGCTTCCACTGGATCGTCCACATCCTCTTTTGGTACTACATCTTCCACTGGTGTTTTCTTGAAAAACTGCAACATGGTGGTCTGTCACTTTTTCTTGGAAAATTCTTTTTGCATCACTGTGTAGCAGAGTGTGTCCATGGCAGCGTAGCTCCCACCTATCAGCCAGCTGCGGTACTCTCTAGCAAACAGTTTGAAATTGTGTCTGGCGATCAGTTTGAAAATGTGGTTGTGCCAAATCACGTATAAGCAAACCAATCGCGTGAATTTAATTAGTTATAATATTTTTTCTGTCGCATATTAACAAAAAACGCGTAAATTAAACACGCATAAATCAAGAGTTACATATATATATATATATATATATATATATATATATATATATATATATATATATATATATATATATATATATATATATATATATATATATATATATATATATATATATATATATATATATATATATATATATATATATATATATATATATATATATATATATATATATATATATATATATATATATATATATATATATATATATATATATATATACAGTATTTCCTAGTTATACGGTAGTTCTTTATCTGGTAAATTCACAGTTACGGTATTTTGAAATTACTACCCTAGATTCAATATACAGTAAGAAAAATTCACAGATATAGTATCCGTTTTTGTCATCCAAGAGGGCCCAGCGCAGGGGAGAAGGAGTGATGATGTCATCCACGCCACACCTCCCCGCCACTCACAGTACTGACTTTAACTTGACCACCCTTGGAGCCTGTTATCTCTTCCTGTCCCCCTATTTTTTAACTGCATTACATGTTACTTACATGCACTACCAATTAGATGAATAAATGGAATATTAAAGGGTCTATTGTAGTACAAATATATTCATAATAATTATGGCAAACATTTAAAGCCTATTACCAGCGGCAAACCATGCAGTAACTGAAAAAGGGCACAGATGGGCCTGGCAAGCCCACCATCAGAAAATGGTGGAAGTCATATAACATCAAGTACGCCTTAGATAACATCAAGTCATCTTGGGACAAAGTGAAGACGTCTACCATGAACTTGGCATGGAATAAAGTATGGCCAGAATGCGCATGACTTCCCAGGTTTCACTGAAGATGACATCAGTGCATTCAGAAATGACATAGTAAATCTGTGCCATAGGGCTGGCTTCGATGAAGTTGATAATGATGATGTTCAAGATCTTTTGGAAAGCCATGCTAAAGCTCTCTCAAATGATGAACTTATAGAGCTAGACAAGGCATCAGAGGAGGCAGAAAAAGAGGGAGACGAGGAAGAACCTGTATGTGGCTTGGACATCAAAACTCTTAGAGAATGTCTTGGTGGTATCGAAAAAACTCTGGAAACCCTGAGGGAACGTGACCCAAATACTGCCAGGAGAAGTAAAGTGGCTCATGACATAGAGAAAAGTGTCAAGATTTATCAAGAAATCTATGATGAAAAAACAAGAAAAACCAAACAGTCCTCCATCTACTCGTTCTTCAAGCCAGTCAGACATGCCATCCCTGCTACAGCTGGCCCTTCCACATCTGCTGCTGATGGTTCTACAGCTGGCCCTTCCCCATATCATCTTTCTTCAAACCAGTGAAACGTGCAAACCCTACTACAGCTGGCCCTTCCATATATGCTTCCGACAGTGCAGATGACGATGTCTTATCCTCATCTGCCCACTCAGCCGAAGATGAGTAAGGGCTGAAATCCCTACTGTCCCTTATTTAGCTTTGGGAGGGACATCATCTGATAGAATACATGACGTGTGAAAGGTAAATAAAAACATTTTCTGTTTATTTCTTTTGAGCAGTACTTTACATTTTTTTTTTCTTTTTATGACTATTTTCATGTATTTTCATTTCCGTAGACGTGCTGGAACGCATTCCCTATTATTACATGTTATAATGGGTTTGGTATACGGTAATTTTGATTTGCGGTAAGGTTTTCAGGAATGCATATGTACCATATGATGAGGACTTACTGTATATATATATATATATATATATATATATATATATATATATATATATATATATATATATATATATATATATATATATATATATATATATATACACACAGGCAACCCCCGCTTAACGAAGGTTCACACAACGAAATTTCGCTACATCGAAGGTTTCCTTTTACTACCATCTGCTCGTTTAATGAACACCAAATTCGCTTTAACAAAATTTTATCCAGGTAATTCAAGTCGACAGGCTTTTGAATACACCAGCGCCTCTTGTGGACAAAACGCACACCACTCACTCCCCCTAGTTCAAAACAATAACAGCGTCAGCAGCAGCACGTCTTCCCTCGCTCAACTTACCACCAAAACGCCCTGCAATGTCGCCTAGCGTTGCTAAGACCAGGAAGTCTCTTACTCTCGAAGTGAAGCTGGATATTATTCACAAACACGAGAGGCGAGAAAACTAATAGCTTTGCTTCCCACCATAGCTTGACTCCATCTACTGTCTACCATCTTCAGGTCAGCAGACTCTATTAACCCTTTCGCGCCGGATGTTAAAAAAGCCCGCCTGTATGATATACGGGTGGTAGTACCGCACGCCCGAGCGCGGGAAACTCGTGCAAGCTTGTCATACTTGTCGTCTTTGTGTATTATGTTGCTATCTTTTAGTCACTATATCACCTTCGAAGAGGAAAGTGGACGCTTCTCTCTTTGGAGAAGAGAGAGAGAGAGAGAGAGAGAGAGAGAGTGTGTGACATTTGCTAATATTTTAGACACAAGCGGGACGCATGTAGTTTATCTTCGAGAGGAAGAGGGGAGGGAGGGAAGGAGAGGAAGGAGGGAGAGAGAGAGAGAGAGAGAGAGAGAGAGAGAGAGAGAGAGAGAGAGAGAGGTTAGAAAATTTTTTGTTTTGTATTGTGTGTGTGTGTGTGTGTGTGTGTGTGTGTGTGTGTGTGTGTGTGTGTGTGTGTGTGTGTGTGTGTGTGTGTGTGTGTTTTCACGAATGTTACAAGGTGGGATGCATGTAACTTATCTTTCGAGAGGGAGAGGGGAAGGGAGGGAAGATGGGGAGGGAGGAAAGGGAGATGGGGAGGGAGGGAATGGAGAGAGAGAGAGAGAGAGAGAGAGAGAGAGAGAGAGAGAGAGAGAGAGAGAGAGAGAGATGGGAACAGTCTATGCCATTGGGTAATTTTAGACACAAGGCGGGACGCATGTAGCTTATCTTTAGTGATTGGTGGAGACAAGGATGGTGGGAGGAGCACTAGGATTTCAAGGAAAGTATACAGCGTGTGTAGTTGGTATCCAACACACTATACGGGACAACTGAACTGAAGAAAGCTCAGAAAAGAAATATGACGTCTACGTAGGCGTCACCGTATATGCTACTGGGGCTTCATGACGCCTACATAGGCGTATTGAAGGGGTTAAGAAGGTTGGTGAGATCATAATCTTCCTTGCAAGCTAAAAGAACCACCTGAACTCGTGACTCTGCAATGGATAAAATGGAAAACCTTGTGAAAATGTGGTACATAAGTTTTGTATGTGGTACAATGATGCATCCTTTGTTTACATTCCACAGGTTGCCAGCTAGCATATTTCCCACTACACTCTCCCTCCCTTCATAAATTTAAGATCATCAACATTATAAAGTTACATACATACATTAGGGTACATTATAATGACTTAGTCTTAAATCAAACTGCTTAAATGTTTAACTTCATAATTTGATAATAGTAATTACTAATGATAGTTATTATAATAATAATAATTACTAATTAAATACCGCAGTATTTCATTAGTAATTCACTGTCACTCAGTGCCACGGAGTTGAGGTTATCCTCATGGCATGAGCGTATATGAATACTAAGATATGAAATCCATTATAGCAGGCAATAGAGGAATGGAAACATAAATATAATATCGTAGTGAAAGCAACACATAAGCTAAAAGGGTCACAAAAAGAAGAAGCGGCCGAGTCGCCGTGAGTCTCCGCCTCGTCTGTGGCCAATGTCATCTCTGCTTTATTTTTTATATTCCATGTAAGATTTCACTTTATGCATTACAAAACAATCCTTTCTTGGGGGCAAGGTTTGTAAAAAGCTAATAGAAATGTTGTTTTGTGAACATAAATGCATATATAAGACGGTAACACCACCTCGAGAGGTGGTGTTCCCAGCAACCTCAAAGCAACCTCGTTACCGTCCCTCCAAGCGATCATGGATGCCATTTTGCGGCAGGAGGTTTCTCTGACGTTAAAGTTTCTTGGATCTAGCTCCTGGCAGCCAATGAGCACTTTTAGGGGGGCTACCAACCTCCACCCGCCAACAGCAACGAATCTTTGTGGATGCTATTTTACGAAGGTTGGTATGTGAGCAGGAGGTTCCTATGGAGGTTGTCTCTACCAACATAGACAACAACCAGCTTCTTGGATCCGGCCCCAGGAGCGCTAGAAACAGAGACGGGGAGCCAGCCAATCACAGTGAAGCTGCCGCGTTCGGTCCCTCACCCAGCAAATTCGAACCCAGAAAATTTGCTAAAATGGATGTGGTTGTACGTTATGTGGACTTTTTGGTCTAACTTTATATTGTACGTTAAACTGGAAATTCGTTAGACGAACATTCGTTAAGTGGAGTATTACTGTATATATATATATATATATATATATATATATATATATATATATATATATATATATATATATATATATATATATATATATATATATATATATATATATATATATATATATATATATATATATATATATACAGTAGGCGAATCAAGTGGCTCCCTGGTGACGTCAGACCTCTCTCTAAACCTATCAGAACTCAGTGTAAGAGTTCCCTTCAGCCATTTTATTTGTACTACCCTCTGTTCTGCTAGTGTGGGAACAAATTTTGGCAATTTACTGCCAATATGGCCTTTTCCAGCTCAACAGGCGGTACCGGTTGAGGTAAGGAGAACGGTGGTGGTGGGAAGGACAAAAGTGGGCAAAGAAAATGGGTGGGAAAAACGTGAGTTACAGCCTTTATATCATGTCTTATTAGCTTTATTTATTGTTTATTGGTCTGTTTTGTACATGTATTCTAATATGTGAAGGCAAAAGATTTTATTTCAGCTCGAAAGATGGTATTTTAGGGGTCAAAGGAGGGACTTTGGCAATGACCAAAGACTGATTGAGTCATTTTTTAGGCAATTTATATGGTATAAAGAACTCGTGCTTGGCGAAATTCATATTTGGTGGTAGTTTCGCCAGACTAATTAATTCGCCAAGTGCGGAGGCTTACTTTATGTATTTATGATATATATATATATATATATATATATATATATATATATATATATATATATATATATATATATATTAATTTCTGAAATTAACCCAATTTGTAAGTAAGTAAGTAAGTTTATTTGGATTCTTCATGTGCATTACAGGCATAGTATAAAACCACTGAATGTACATAGATATTTCCTCCAGGATGACCAACTAAAGTTTAACAACTTATTTCCAGTAGGGTCCCTTTTTCTATCCAGCAAGATGGGGCAGACAGCACAGGAGTCATTATACATATAGAAATGGCACACAGTAATACTAAATCTAAGACTTATTTACCTACTCTTCCATAAAATTAACAGTAAAGCCTAAATCTACATTCTAAGACAGTCATGGTTAAAAATAAACATAGTCATTTGATTCAGCAGCTCTTTCTTCATCCTGTAAATATTTCCTGAGAGCTACTTTGAACAGGTGTTTGGATTTTATGATTTGTAGGTTTTTTGGTAATGAGTTCCAGTCTCTAATGGCTGTGTGATAGAATGTATGTGCTGAGGGACCCTGTGCGATTGACATACAAAAGTTCAAATCATTATTTCTTGTCCTAATTGTATTGGTATCTGTTTTCCTTTGGAAGTGTTCTGCAAGATATGTTGGTCCTCTGTTGTTATGAATATTGTGTGCGTGGCTTAATTTTAATTCTTTTACCCTATTCTTAACACTAAGCATATTTACTTGTTTTCTCTCCGCTTGTCCTATATGAGATCTGGGGTCTAAGCCTAAAATAAATCTAATAATCTTGTTTTGACATATTTGTAGTTGTTTCTTAGATCTACTTGTCAGTCCAGAGTACCAAGAGGAGCATGCATAATCAAAATGAGGTTGAATTAGGGCGCTACATAAGGTTTTCTTAATTTTCTTATCAAGGTCCTTTGCTTGTCTGTACATGAATTTTAACCTTGCATTTATCCTCTTGATAATCTGTGTACAGTTTAGCTCTCCTGAGACATACTGATCCAAAAGAACTCCTAAGTATTTTACTGATTTTACACCATTTAATTCCTGACCCAGACATGTTATATTAAAATCATCTACATTTTTTAGTTTTGTTTTTGATCCCACTAACATAATTTCCGTTTTTCCTAAATGCAGAGACAGCTTGTTATTTATCATCCAGGTGTTACATGATTCCAGTTCTTTACTTAGTCTATTTTTAATAATATCTACATCCTTGTGTGGAACAATCAAAATGCTGTCATCTGCATATAGCAACAGTTTACATGAGACACTGATTTTCATGTCATTTACATAACACAGGAACAGTAGTGGACCTAAAATGCTCTCTTGTGGTACCCCAGCAATGTTCATCAATTTTCACGATTTGGCTTCTTCCACTTAGATAAGAGTAAAACCATTCCACTGACTCTACACCCATTGCTTTTAATTTTTCACACAAGATATGGTGGTCAACAGTATCAAATGCTTTTTGCAGATCCAGGAGAGCTAAGCCCGTATACATCCCTTTTGACATATTAGTTTTTAGTAAGTCTAGTAAATGAGTCAGACATGTATCTGTGGAATGACTGTCTCTAAAACCTGATTGAAATTCATAAATGATATTGTTTTCTTTTAGGTAATTCGATAACTGATCATATATAGTTCTTTCTAGTACTTTAGATATTATATTAAGGATACTGACTGGTCTGTAGTTACTTACTTCTTGCCTGTTACTCTTTTTGTACAGTGGTTTTACTCTAGCTTCTTTGAATCCTTGTGGCACTTCATTTGTATATATTGACTTATTGATAATGTGAGTTATTGGACCTTTTAGTATTGGTGCTCCATCTTTTATATACCTCGCTGGTATACAGTCTAAACCGGTACTTTTATTTATTTCTAGTTTCTTTAGTAAATTGA
This sequence comes from Portunus trituberculatus, assembly GCF_017591435.1. Lineage (NCBI taxonomy): Eukaryota > Metazoa > Arthropoda > Malacostraca > Decapoda > Portunidae > Portunus > Portunus trituberculatus. Next base: position 19,683,618 of record NC_059297.1, read on the forward strand.
ATACATAATCTTCAGTTGTCCCAGTAAGTTTGAACTTATTTTCTATAAGTCCTTTGGATCTGTAGTAGTTTTGAAATTATAAGAGTCCGTAGTGAAAATCCTATCCGCATATGGCAATTTACTAACCAACTTTGATGCTATGGTTGTAAAGAATTTGTTAAAGTATGATGCTATTTTCTTTCCGTCAAAACATAGTTCTTCCTCAATTTTAAGCACTGTTTTGTATCTTCTTTTGATTTTCCAGAATAACCTAAATTTTTGAGCCGTTGCCATAATTTCTTGCTATTGTTATAGTTTTCTTGTATTTTATCGGAGATATATGTAGATTTTATCTTTCTTATATTTTGTTGTAGTTTGTTTCTTGATTTGCAGAATTTGTCATATTTATCTTTGCTGTTTTTATCCTTTTTATATTCACCTAAAAGTCTATCTCTTTCTTTAATCATGTCTAGCACTTGCGGAGTTATCCATGGTTCGGTTCTTTGTTTAATTCTAATTTCTTTTACCGGAGCTACCTTGTCAATTACTTTAATTAAAATGTTTTTAAAATTGTTCCATGCTTCATCGACTGTTTCTGCCTCATAAACATTGTTCCAGATTTGGCTCCCTAATTCCTCATTGAATATCTGTGCATCATATGTTTTCATTGATCTGATCTTGATACTCTTATGACTATTTATACATGCCTTCACTGTCTTTCTAGTACAGTATATTACATAGTGATCACTAATTCCTATTGGCAGTACTCCCTGTTGACTAATTTTTTCAGGTTTACTACATATTATATGGTCTAAAATAGCTGATGATTTACCAGTTTCCCTGGTCACCTCACTTATTAGTTGTTCCATACCAAACATTTTCATGAAGTTTACATACCTTTTGTACAGTTGCCCTATTCTCTTAAGAAAACATATATTCATATCACCCTGAATTATCACTTCATCCTCTTGGGAAAATTTTGTAACATTTTCTTCTAGCAAATCTAAGAAATTATTTTGCTGCGGAGGTCTGTAGCAACAACCAACAATAATAGGTCTTGTCTTTGGCAAAAGTACTTCACACCAAATAACTTCAAGTCCATCAGTGTCTATATCATTCCTCTGGTTGAAGGTTAAACATGATTTTATATACATACACACTCCTCCTCCATTCCTATTTCTATCTTTTCTTATTACCTGGTATCCACTAATTTCTATTTCATTGTTGGTAACTGAATCGTCAAGCCAAGTTTCTGAAATGCACATTACTGCCGCATTAGTTTTAAGTGCCAATACATGTGAAGACTGTAGGCAGTTTTGTGCCCAGTTAGTAAGACTGAGTGGGGACAGAAGTAAGTACTAATTAGTGAAACTGAGATGAACTGTGGGAATGAGTAAGAACAATCCTTAAGATTGATAAATTGATTGAGACTGAGATTGAGAATGGAATTATTCAAGAGTGTTAAGATAGACTGAGGAAGGATGGAGTGAATACTATGTAATGAGAGAGAGAGAGAGAGAGCGAGAGAGCAAGGTATCACTCCATTGTCCCTATGTCTTGGACAGATAAGGGAAGGGGACGTGATAGGGAGGGAGGTCTGAAACACAACAAATCCAGGGAGAGATAAGGAACATAATGTGAAATAGTGAGAGGAATGGAGTTCATGAAATGGAAAGAAAGTACATAGGGAAAGGAAGTGGAAGGAAGGTTAAGGAGGAGTATGGAAGTACAGGGAGAAAGTTGATAATGAATATAAACAGGAAGGGTGCAAAATATAGGGAGAGAAGTAGTGGAGAATAAATATTCCCTTTCCTATCCCATATTCCCTTTTGTGCTTCCCTGATCCATCTCCTTTCTTGTTCTACTCCCTCCATTTTCTTGCCAACTTTACTCCCCTTCAGTTACAGCTGCTACAGCATTCTTGAAATGTACATTTGTTTTCCTTATTTTGTTATATCTTTTTCTTGCCAACTTTACTGCCTTTCTCCAATTACAGCTGCTTCAACATTCTTCAAATATACATTTTTTTACCTTATTTTGTTATATCATATATATATATATATATATATATATATATATATATATATATATATATATATATATATATATATATATATATATATATATATATACTATGTTTTCCTCTTCTCTCTTTTTTTTCCTCTCTGAAGCTTTGTGTCTCAGATACATTGCCCTTTGTATTACTGTGATATGTATGAAAAATATCTTTTTTCTAGAATTACTGTTGCAGATATAGAGATGAAAGAAATGTGCATTGCATCAGCAACTGCAATCATTGACATTTTAATATTCACGATCTTATCCAAAACTGCATCTTATGAGAAGTGCATATCCAGCTCAGCATCTGCATTCAAAAGTTAGTACTTTATGCATTACTAATGCATTGTTGTCATGGATTATCCTCTTGATCTTGCACAGCACTTTAGGCAAATTTTGTCAATTAGCTTTTTTGAAAAAAAGACGTCTCAAAACATTGCAATGAAACAAACCATACTAAACATCTGTTCCAGAGAAACAAATGACAAGCATGTTCTCATGCTGTGAACCCTCCTTGCCTGCTTTACTCATGGCGCTGCAGGTCTCGTCCACATATTAACTCAATGCACCTCACATGACTCATATGCTGAATCATTTCATGGGTCTCCATTGCAGATATGCTGAGTCTGCTCTCATTAATCATTAAACCATATATGCAGTGTTACTAAAAAAGTATTTCAATAAATAATTTATGTAATATTGCTATCACTAATCATGTACTTTGTCAGTGGTGGGATTTAAAATTTTTAAGAACAGGATTTGTCACTACAGGTCTCACTAACAACAGATTATCTCACTACCTCAGTCTCTAACAGCAAACCATACTGGCAGGTCCGATATACATTCAAAAGTTGATCCTTGGGTTGCCACATGCTATAGTCTAACAAGTGAAATTACTAATTCTAGCTATGAATGCTTGAGATGGAAAGTGGGTGTGGCTTCACAATGGTCTCCAGCTATAAATGGCAGCGTCACTCGTATATATATGCACTTCTGCTGAGCCACACCCGGAAATGTTGAACCAGCCAACCAATCAGTAGCCGTCAGGGGCTTGTGTTGCCTTCCAGAGATAGGTGTTGCAGGCCCTCTGGGCTTCTGCCACAACTTGTAGCAAGAAGACACAGAAATATACAGACAATCATTACTACACCACATGGCTAAGTAGCTCTGTGGCAAAAATTGATAAAAGCAAAGTGAAAAATTATTACAGAAGATGGCTGGTTTTAATTGTCTTTTATCATGAAAAGCCAATAACAGATGGGTCTACCATAATAAGTTAAAAGCAAAAGGTGTCCAATGGCAGAAAAATTTAAAATCCTTGAATTAAGCTTGCAACCAGTTCTCAGGATTAATTAAATTCCAAGAACAGGTTCATGCAAACTGGCTCAATCTGACCACTGTGCTTTGTAGAAAATGTCCTCCTTTGCTTTGTTCATGTTGAAGACCTGCTGTTGTGTGTGTTTGTGTGTGTATGTCTGGAAAGTATCATCTGTTTTCTTTTTGTCAGTTGGAAACCAACTGTAAATAGTCTATGACACTTCGTGGGAAAAGAGGTTCACACGAGAGTACAAAGTTATGTTAATTTCTGAGTGTCCCAGCTTTTGTTTTTTATAGATAAATTTATTTTCATGATTTAGTTTTCATATGATGCTGGTCTTTATTGCAGTCATTGTTCATGATGCTGCTGCTACTACTGGCTAAGGGTTGGGCCATCACCCGAATGATGCTTACCCGTCGACTCCTACTGTTTGCCCTGTGGGGCCTTTACTCCATCCTTATCTTAACCCTATACTTCTGGAACATGGTGAGTTCATGGGAAACTAAGAAAGAGAATTAGAAGGAATAGCCAAATCTGTAAAGCACTTACAGAAATTAGAATTTAGAAAATATAATGATTGAAATTTTACATAGTAAATGTGGCAGTGAGTAGTAGTTTATTTTATTTATTCTTTATTTTATTACTTCTTTTATACTAAATATTATTAAATGATATCCATCAGAAGGAGCACCTGAGAATCAAATTTCTAACAGGACACTTAGACATAAATGCTACTATTTACAATATATATATATATATATATATATATATATATATATATATATATATATATATATATATATATATATATATATATATATATAACCATCAAGACCTAAATGAATGTTAGTCATCATTGTCTTCCTACAGAGATGGATGTTGCAATCAAGAATCCAGCTTCACAAATATAATTCTACAAGCTCCATAAAACATACAGAGTTAACAGTTTTGCAAATGCAAACTATTTTATTCATCTTCATTAAAACCCATTAACAAGTTATGAATTAATTAATGCAATCAATCAATTTATTTATGATTTTCCATATACAGTGGAATCTTGAGTTATGAGCACCCTGACTTATGAGTACTCCAAGATATGAGCCATTGCTTGGTTGATTTTTGTCCTTCACTTTCAAAATTCAAGTTACAAATTAGCTCCAGGTATACTGCTGCTAGTTAGCAGAACAAACACTCAGCATCTGCCCTCCAAAGCATTCAGTTTTATTTTTCGCTGTGGAAACACTTACTGTGTTGTGCTACTGTTTTGTGCCGTTATTTAACCAAATTTCTTGTGTCTGACCATGTATCCTAAACAAGTGAGTGGAAAGGACAGTGCAGAGAAGAAAAGCAGATGATGTATACTGAATTAGAACATGAAATCATTGAAAAACATGAATAAGGTGTTAAATAAAAAGAAAAATTGTAGCAGTGAATTGTTGCATTAAGAGTGTAATGAGTAAGTTAAGTTCATTGATTAAGGAAGAGGGTTTATGGCAAACAAAAGTGACTGGAAAAAGCACAAAAAAAAAAAAATTATCATCTCCTCTGCTTGGCTCCTACATCTTCCATCTTCCACCTCCATTAGCATCTTCCGTTAACCAAGTCATCTGATCTCTAAGGTGAATGTACTTTAAAGAAACAGTTTATTTTTTTGCTTTCTTTTTTTTTTATGCTTTACTTTTATATTTCTATACATTATTTATTATTCATAGATACCCCTTTCTTACCTAAAAAATTTGTAAGATAAAAATGGGCTGTTTTTGGGAGGCTGGAATGGATTAATGGCATTTCATTTTATTTCAATGTGGAAAAATTTATTGAGTTACAAGCTAATTGAGATATCAGTTATATCAGATTTAATTAAACTCTTAAATCACTATACCACCATATTTCCTCATCACAGAGATTTTAAGTTATATCACCTGAAACTACTCTTACTGTAGCCCTGTAATCACATATGAAACTACAGTACAGTAATCCACTGCTTTATAATGGTTCACCTATGGCGGCCTCAGTGCATCACGCACTTTTATTAATATTCATTATAAATTTATATCACATTTTCCTAGGTACCTCACAGGTTTCTGTGGCCGATCAAAATTTAGATATTTATAGAATTGGATGGTTTTTGTTGAAAAAGCATTTTCCAGCATAAAAAATGATAAATTAATGATTCTAGATAAAAATATAGTTCAGTAATGTACTTTAAACATTAATTTAAAGATGTTTAACAAACCATGTTGTGTACTGCAAATGGCTAAAAAAGGAATCCCTTATACTGTATGGATGAGGAAGCTTGGATGGCTTCTTCTCAGATGATTTCATACACGCCACACTATTGGCTGATAGAGGAGACATAACCAATGAGACCATGCTGTTCCACATTCTGGGGGCTGATTAGCTAAGTGACTGCAGCCTCAGGAGAAATCCTGAGTCAAGGTCAAGATCATCCCGCACCGTTCAATTCCTTCTCTACACTTTCATCTGCAGCATCTTGCTGGTTTTTTATTTGTGTTATGAGGGTTATTTTGATTTAAATCAAGTGATTAAAATCAATTTGCCTAAATCAGAGAAAAAAATCACAATTTAAATTAAAATTAAATGTCTTGTAGAGTCAACTTGCATTAATGCAAGGCTTACGATCCTGGAGATGTTGCATTATTTAAAATTGCTTTATTCAAACATAATGTTTCCATAGAAAATAGTGGTAATAGGGAGGGTTACATTCCTGGCCACTGGGAAAGTCTGCCTATTTTGGAGATTTTGTTACTCAAATGAAAACTGTTAATACATCACTAGGTCAGATCTTTCATGACGGAAACCGAAAACAAAGCAGGAGATAAGGAGGAGTTACCACATTTGTCTGCTGCTGATCAAGGTTCAAAGTTCCAGTATAGCCTTTGCAATGGCACCAGATAGAATCATTATTTCTTCTTTCATTCACTACAGTTGGTTCTTTCATCGAAATGTTTTATTTTCCTTTCTTTGGCTGTAGATAATTATTCACTGTTGTTTTTTTGTATGATATGAGATTTATACAAGGTCAGCATAAAGTTGGGGGATCTACACAGAGTAGCTTTGAGGAGATTTAAAGAGACTGCAGCAGCCTTGTTCACTATAGACCTGACATGCTGATGGAAATGAAGGGAATTATCAATTATAATGCCCAGGTCCTTGTGGGCTTCAGCAAATTTTAAATCAGATGAGTGAATATTATAAGACTGTAAGGGACTCTTATAATTCCAGGCTACTAAGCCACACTGAAACCAAAGAACTACACATTTTTCCGGATCCATCTTAAGACCCTAAGAACTGGATATCACACTAATGGTGTCTATGTCTTTCTGGCAGGTAAATACATCCATTGCCATGTTAGAATGGGAATCATGCCTAATATTTAAGTAAAGTTTCATGTCATATGCAAAGAATTTACATTTGTTAATGATGGAAGAAGGCAGGTGATTTAATATACATACTGTTGAAATACCACTTCCCTCGGCATGAACTTCTCTCCTCTCACAAACTTCCAGAAATGGTCAATAGATGGTGGGGCCATTGCGGCAGGCAGTTGTAAATAAGTCTGGCTGACACAAGTGAACACTGTGTATTTTCAGTACCTCAGAACTCTTAAATTGTCTCCCAAGGATGTTAGGCATAAGTGAGTGGCCCTTGTTGTGACTTAAAAGATGGAATTAATAAAAAAATTAGAGAAAGAACTATTCTATAGTAATGAATTATGGTATTTGTGTAGGTGTTTTGTTGTTCCTACTTACTACACAGTGTCAGTCTCCTGCACAACATGGCAGAGGAAGAGGCATCTCAGTGTGCCAGGAACTCTATTTGGCCTCCCTGAGTTCCTTGCCTATGAAATGTATTCACATCAGCCTTGAACATATTCCTTTAGGGAGTCTAAGTACCACTCTTAAGTGGTACTTCGACATACGAATTTAATTCATTCCGTGATGATAGTTGTATATCAAAAAAATTGTATATCAAATCAATTTTTCCCATAGAAATTAATGGAAATAGAATTAATTTGTTCTAATGATACGAATTTACCCCCAAAAAAATTTACATGCTTTAAATACCAACCAAATATAGATTTAATATAAGATAAATACAATGTTTATTGTATGCATGATATAAATGTACTGCATTGCCCAAAATAACAACTTAACAACTTAACCCACAAAACTCGGGACACGTCGATAGACGTTCATCATGCAAGACTTGGGGCATGTCGATAGACATTTAGGCGTTTTTGGGCTATATTTTGGCTATTTTCTTCCCGTTTAATTTGCTTGTGAGCTGGTAACATTCATCAGGAGTAAACACATGCTATACATCACTGTCATTAACTCTCATGATGGATGGTGGGAGCGACAGTGATTTCATGGTGTCCGATTCCGCCACCTCTCTCCCGCGCACCTTACTTCTACACCTCGGCCCTCTCGCCATGTTGCGGGTAGACAACTTTTGAATGAGAGTGGTATCAGAACAGGCGACAGGAGAGAGAGAGAGATACAAGGGGCCTGTTTTCTATCGCTTTAGCCAAGGCCGCTGAACCCGATCGGACACAAGGTCACATGAACCAATAATACTACCTCATTCAACCTGTGATATTTTGGTAACCATAGCATCTAGAGACTTCTGTTTTTTTGCATAGCAAAGACGAAGAGTTGTTTGTGGGCAGAACACCATTTGTACTCACTCGTTTATTGAATTTCAAAGTGTAATCAGTATGTGAATACAGGCTATTTTGTGTGTTTCTCGTCAAACCTGCCGAGTTAGCATGAGCGAAATGCATGTTAAACATGCATTCATACTTACCGACGCTGTGACAGAACTTCGTATATGTAATAGGGAGGAGGAATTGGGGAGTTACCCATGCCTTACTATTGGCACGCCACATGAACTGGAGTTTCTCTTTTAACACCTTATGTGCTTTAAAGGCTCTGGTGTTCTCAGAAGGATACACCAACAATGGTTTGACTTTATAGTTACTACTAGCATTAGCGCACAGGGCCAAGTCACAGATACGCACACCACGTTCATATTTTGCAAAAAAATTATCTTGGGTTTCATATCCATTACGAGACTTTTAAGTTTCTTCCTTTCAGCCTCCTTATTTTTACTTTTAGGACCCATGATCACGAGGTCTTGAGTTCACAAAACTTAAGAAAAAATACACACTGCCAAGGGGCACAGACACATACAGTCGGCGCCACAGGTATTGGCGCGAAAATCGTGCGCCAATATCCGCGACGAATTATCCAAGACCCGCTGTATACACCCAAGGAAAATGACAATTGTATTGGTGTGCAATCATGAGGTAGAATGGGTGGAGCTTAAGTCCCACACAGAGAATGGAGGTCTCAGTTGCCTGCTGTGTTTCATGGTGGAAGCATCAATTTTTTTGTCACGTGACCCACATGTTTCCTACTGTAACTTGCGTTGTTGCTTTTTTTTTTTTTTTTTTTTTTTTTTTTTTTTTTTTAGGACAATGGCACGAGGTCTTGAGCTGACAAGGGAGCAAATTGCAGCAATATCATCACTCTGTGTGGCAGAAAAATGTAACAAGGATATTTCAATCCAGACTGGCATAGCACTACACAGTGTCCAGAGATGGACAAAGAAATGTAAGGCTGCGGGAGGCTATGACCCACCACTTCATGTTAAGAGGACTGGACCGGCTAGAAGAATGTCTAAGAGGACTCTCAAGGTGCTTCAGCAATAGTTTGAAGCTGAACCTAGAATAACAGCTAAGGAATTAAAAGAAAAGAACCCACAACTCTTGCAAAACGTGTCTGTTAGGACAATCTAACGCCGCCTCAAGGACGACCTCTGCTATGCACATCGGGCACCACGACATAAACCCATTCTAACTGAGAAACAGAAGCAAAAATGTGTTCAATTTTGTAGGAAATATCTGAAGTGGAACAGTGAGGAGTGGAAGAAGGTATTGTGGAGTGATGAGGCTACATTTTATGTTACTGGGAACCGAGGAGGTAAGGTGAGGCTACCACAGGGTGTGGACCCATACCATCCCAAGTACACACAGGGGACAGTCAAGCACCCTGATAGTGTCATGGTATGGAGTGCCTTTGGGTACCATGGCAAGGGCAAGCTTGTTGTGTTGCCTAAAAACATTACAGTGAACAAGGAAAGATATTTGGAACTGTTGTGTGACCATCTGGAGGATTGCTTTGATGCATGCAAGAGTGAGGTGTTCATGCAGGACAGAGCCCCTGCACACACAGCAAAATTAGTCAAGGAATGGTTTGAGTTTGTAGTAGTGGACTGCATAACAGGACTGGCCTGGTAATAGTCCAGACTTTAATCCAATTGAAAATCTTTGGGGATTCATAAAGCGACGGCTACGACGACGTAACACCACAACTCTGCCAAAGCTCGTGAAGGAGATTCAGGACATCTGGGACAATTTGGAACCTTCCATGCTCCAAAGACTTACTGAATCCGTTCCTTGACGCCTGGAGGATTGTCTAAAGAGAAAATTACTCCCCACAAAGTATTAGAGACTGTTAGGTTCCCCTTAAATATTTTTGTTAATTATTTTTCTAAGTGTTACAAGAGAAAAACATACCGCCCCAATACCTGTGGCGCTGACTGTACATGCATAAAGGTTGAACAACGATATGCAACGTGAATTAAATGTTCGGGTGGACGCGGGTAGCCAAGCGATCGTTGCGCCAGCTGTCGAAGGATATTCGTATCTTAGAAATGTCTTCGTATTTTGAGGAGTAAAGTATATTAAATTTTTCTTCATATATAAAAAAAATCGTATGTTGGGGCATTCGTATCTCAAAGTATTAATGTATATATCTATATCTATATATATATATATATATATATATATATATATATATATATATATATATATGTGTGTGTGTGTGTGTGTGTGTGTGTGTTTTACCTAATTGTATTTACCTAATTGTAACATACGGGAAAAGAGCTATGCTCGTGTTGTCCCGTCTCCATATCTATTAATGTCCAGCTTTTTCTTAAAATCATGAATATTCCTTGCGTTGACCACTTCGTCTAAACTATTCCATGCTTCCACCCTTCTATGAGGGAAGCTATATTTTTCACATCTCTCCTATAAGTGGCCATTTTAGTTTTTTCCCATGCCCTCTCGACATTCTTCCATTCCACATACACAGATCTTCCCTATCCATTTTTCCATGCCAATCATCACTCTGTATATTGCTATCAGGTCTCCCTTTCTCTCTGTTTTCCAGGGTTGGAAGTTGCATTCTTTTCAGTCTGTCTTCATAAGTCAAATCTCTTAAGTCAGGCACCATTTTCGTTGCAGCCCTCTGTACTTTCTCTAGTTTCCTTATGTGTTTCTTTAAGTTCGAGCCCACTGTATTGTTGCATATTCAAGCCTCGGTCTTATCATTGCAGTAATTATTTTCTTCATCATTTCTTCATCTAGATATACGAACGCCACTCTTATGTTCCTCAATAAGTTCAATACTTCTCCAATTATTTTGTTTATATGTCTCTCTGGCGATAGGTCATTGGTAATTGTCACCCCAAGGTCTTTTTCTTCATGACTGGTTTTATGTCTTCATTTCCTATCTTGTACATACTCCTGATTCTTCTTTCACTCTTGCCAAACTCTATTTTCTTGCATTTTGTCGTGTTGAACTCCATTTGCCATGTACAGCTCCATTTCCATATTCTGTCCAAGTCTTCCTGGAGTAGTTCGCAATCTTTGTCACATCTCACTTTTCTTAACAATTTTGCATCGCCTGCAAATAGGCTCACATAACTGGACACCCCATCCACCATGTCATTTATGTAGACTGCGAACATTACTGGTGCCAACACTGATCCCTGTGGAACTCCACTCTCCACCAATCCCCATTCTGATGGTCTGTCCTTAATTATTGTTCTCATTTCTCTTCCTACCAAAAGTCTTCCATCCATTTTAGTAAACTGCCATGCACTCCTCCTACCATTTCAAGTTTCCAGATCAGTCTCTGGTGTGGTACCTTATCAAAGGCCTTTTTTAAATCCAGATATATTCCATCAGCCCAACCATCTCTTTCCTGTATTACATCTATCACCCTCGAATAGTAACATATCAGGTTTGTCGTGCATGAACGCCCTTTCCTAAAACCAAATTGACACTCACAAAGTATGTCATTTTTCTCCAAGAAGTCTGTCCATCTATTCTTCACCACCCTCTCACACATCTTAGCTACCACACTTGTAAGTGACACTGGTCTATAGTTCAATGGGTCTCTCTTGTTACCTGATTTATAGATTGGGACAATGTTAGCTCTTTTCCAGTCTTGGGGCACTACACCTTCCCTTAATGAGGCATCAATTACTTCACAAACTTTTTCTGCCAATTGCTCCTGCATTCTCTTAAAATCCATCCTGATACCCCATCAGGTCCCACAGCTTTTCTCACTTCTAAACTCCCCATCATGTTCTTGATCTCCTCCACCGTTACTTGAAACTCCTTCATAATCCCTTTCTGTTCCATTACCAGTGGTTTGTCAAAAGCAGTCTCCTTTGTGAATACCTTCCGAAAGCATCCATTCATAGCCTCTGCCATTTCCTGGGATCTTCACTGTATACTCCATTTACTTCTAAACTTTCAATACTTTCTCTATTTTTGATGTTGTTGTTCACATGTCTGTAAAAAAGCCTTGGTTGGTCTTTACATTTATCAATTATATCCTTTTCTTGTTTCTTTCTTTCTTCTCTTCTAATCAACACATATTCATTTCTTGCTCTTTTGTAACTTTCCCACTGCTTAATCCGTCTTTTCCTTCTCCACCTCTTCCATGCATCCTCTTTTCTTGTTCTAGCCTTTTCACATCTATCGTTAAACCAGTCCTGCTTTCCAACTTCTCTATGTTGTCTTATTGGTACAAATTTTTCTCACCTTCTTTGTATATTTTTATAAATTCCTTCCACTTTTCATTTGCTCCTTAGCACTCTTGAATTTCATCCAATTTGTCTCTTGAAAGAATTTCTTTAGGTTTCCAAAATCTGTCTTGGCATAATTCCATCTTCCCACTTTATATTCTTCATTTCTTCTAGATTTCTCTTCGTCTATCACCTTGAACTCCAAAACTGCATGATCACTCTTTGCTAAAGGGCACTCCACCCTCATCTCCTCAATGACCATTGGCTCTGTACTAAAGACCAAGTCCAGTCTTGACGATGCTCCCTCTCCTCCAAACCTAGTATCTTCTTTGACCCACTGAGTTAACACATTTTCCATTGCCAGTGTCAATAGTGTATTTCCCATGTTGTCTCTGATCCTTCCATTGACCAGTCCTCCCAACACACCTCTTTACAATTAAAATCTCCCATCATTATAGTTCGTTCACAGCCACCCAACATTTCTTCCAGACATGTTCCTGTATCACTTATCATTTCTTCATATTCCTGTACTGACCATGCATTTGTCTTAGGTGGTACGTACACCACTATGTAGTGCCTCTTTTTCCTTCATTAGTTTCTGCTCTGATCTTTAGCACTTCTGCCTTTCCCATACCTTTTTCACTTGATCCACCTTTATATCTTTTTTAACCAGCAACATCACTCCTCCTCCCATCTTACCTACTCTATTTCTTTTCCAAACGTTATATTTCCCTTCTCCAACCTTCATCAGGTCTTCTCCTCTCTCAGTTTTGTTTCAGTAAGACCCACAATATCTGGGTTCTTGTCCCTCAAGTAATCGTTGAGTTCTAAAATCCCCGATATCACTCCATTTATGTTGGAATACATTACATTTCGCTCATATGTAAGTTTCTTTAGTCCTTTCTTGCTGTACTTTTCTGGGTTATGAACCACTTCCTCAGTCTCATATCCAAGATTCTCCAGAAAAACTCTTTCTTCTCTCTTCTGTCCTCTCTTCATTTTTTTCAAAGCCTCCTTTCTCAACTCATTTAACATTTCTCTTTCCTTTTCACCGAGATCTCTTCTCAACCAAATCTTCCTTGTTGTTTCCTGCTGGGCTAGCCTCCATGACTTCTCCACCAATTCATCTACATCCTTTTGTGACTTAAGTTTGATTCTTATTGGCCTCATACCTTCTCTTGTGAACTTTCCAATTCTATGGAAGTCCTCTATTTCTTGTACTAGGTCTTTTCCTCCTCTTGCACCACATTAATGATATTATTTATCACCTTTTTATGTTTTTCTCTCTCCATTTTACTCGGTGTCTTATCCTCCTCCACACCAAATATCACCACACATCTCTTTTTGTCTACAGTTTCCCTCACCAATGTCTCATTTGACTTAATAACCTTCACCACTTTCTCAGCTATCTTCTCTTCTATGATCTGTTGATCTATAATTTCAGCAAGGCCCAAAGTTTTCTCCCTGACTCTTTGATTTCCTTTTCCAGACTTGCAACTTTGTAATTTACCTCCTTTCTTTCCACTTCCTGACTTTTTTCCATTCAGCCTGCTTCTCCATCACTTTTCCTAGAGATTCTCCACATTTTTCGCAATTCACTTTAATTAGCTTAACTTCCTCTTTCAGTGCTGCATTTTCCTTCTTCATATCGAACCCTGTGTGTGTGTGTGTGTGTGTGTGTGTGTTATACAACAGTTATGCATATGGAGACGGGACAAACTCCCGCTTAACAAAGGTTCACACAATGAAATTTCACTACAACGAAGGTTTCATTTTACTACCATCTGCTCGTTTAACGAACACCAAACTCCCTTTAACCCCTTCATTACCGACTCCGTGATCCTGCGCGTACCAACCCCCTCCCCCCAGCACCGAGTTTTTCGAGTGCTCATAATTTCGCATAGGTAGTCTAATGTTCATTTCTATGCCCATATTTAGTCATCTAAGTATTATTTTTCATGTCTTTTGATAGATTTGGTCATGGGATGTATACTTTTTCAAATCGGAAGTTGTTATACATGATTTCCTATGACCTCGTCTGACATGAATAGCTGGAAGCAGTCCAAAGCACTAATGTTATCCCGTGAGATATCAGGATGAACACCTGAAAAATCTTCTACTAGGGCAGGAACAGTGCCAGGACGATGATCAGAAAAGGGATCAGCCATGAGTGTGAAGGTGTGAGGTGAGGGGCTGGGTGGTGTCTCCTCATCGTCACCATCACTCTCATATAGGTCATCACTACTCGCCTCACTGTCATTTTCTGGCAAATATTCATCATCTGAATCACTTGTGAGGCCTTCTGATTGTGTCAGATTATCATCTGATCCTTGCAAGTCATCGTCAAGAGGGGTATAACTCTCAGAATCACTGCTGGAGGAGCACAAAGATGCCATAATGCGACGCGTGTCAAAGTCAAACACACGCTGCACCAACCCCTCCCCTGCACCGAGTTTTTCGAGCGCTTCTCATAATTTCGTAGGTAGTCTAATGTTCATTTCTATGCCCATATTTAGTCATCTAAGTATTATTTTCATGTCTTTTGATAGATTTGGCTCATGGGATGTTTCAAAGTCAAACACACACACTGATGGGTGGGGCGGTTCACATCACCACCCCCCGCCACCACGGGCCAACGTCCTTGAAACACAAGGTGCCAATTAGTCAATTTGTCACTGTCGTAAATTACAACCATACAAACCGAGAAATATGGAGCCCTGGGTATCATTACTAAGCAATGAAGTACGCACGTACTTCATCGGTTCGGCAGCCGAAAGTTGACATGAAGTACTATGGTACCTCATCGGTAATGAAGGGGTTAACGAAGTTTTATCCAGGTAATTTTTTCAAGTTTGAAAGCACCACCGTATCACGCAAACCGACAGGCTTTTGAATACACCAGCGCCTCTGGTGGACAACATACCCACCACTCACTCCCCCTAGTTCAAAACAATAACAGCGTCAGCAGCAGCTCGTCTTCCCTCGCTCAGCTTACCACCAAAACGCCCTGCAATGTCGCCTAGCATTGCTAAGACCAGGAAATCTCTTACTCTCGAAGTGGAGCTGGATATTATTCACAGACATGAGAGAGGCAAGAAAACTAATAGCATTGCTTGCCACCATCTTGCCTCCATCTACTGTCTCTTCTATTTTCAAGTTAGCAGAATCTATTAGGAAGGCTGGTGAGACCATATCTTCCTTGCAAGCTAAAAGAACCATCTGAACTCGTGACTCTATAATGGATAAAATGGAAAGCCTTGTGGAAATGTGGTACATAAGTTTTGTATGCGATACAATGATGCGCCCTTTATTTACATTCCATAGGTTGCCGGTTAGTGTCTTTCCCGTTTCACTCTCCCTCCCTTCATAAATTTAAGATCATCAACATTATAAAGTTACGTACATACATACATTAGTGTACATTATAATGACAAATTAAACTGCCTAAATGTTTAACTTCATAATTTTTACCTTCATTAAACCTTTTACTGTACTATGATGCACTCTCGCTTTGTTTACTCTCAATGGAAGTTCAAGTCAGGGGTTAAACTTGTTATAATCGGTTTGCTTAATGAAGTTTCGCTTAACAAAGGTTTTTTTGGGGAACGTAACCCCTTCGTTAAGTGGGGGTTGCCTATGTATATATATATATATATATATATATATATATATATATATATATATATATATATATATATATATATATATATATATATATATATATATATATATATATATATATATATATATATATATATATATATATATATATATATATATATATATATATATCAATCTAACATGGTAATATACCGAAGAAAAGTAAATTTTTCGATTCCAGAAATTTTTTTTATTTCTTTTGTAGTAAAAGCATAAAACTGCAAAAAGTATAAGTATGTTTATTTTCACACAATAATATATGCATGCACAAAAAGGAATTTTTGGATTGGCGTAGGTGAAAATAGGGGAAAATGTGCACGAGTGGTAGGTGAAAGTAGGAGAAAATGTGCGCGAGTGGTAGGGAGAAATTAAAATAGTGGCAGCTCTGCGGCGTGTGCGTTGCCTAATCTGCATCATTGTCGCCCCAGCCGGCATTCCCCACCCCTAAGAAGCAAAACTTCCTGCCTTTCAAAGATAAGCTTAAACTTATAAGAAAGTGTGAGGCAGGTATAGTTCACAGTGTTGTTGCAGCACAAATGGGTGTCCCTAGATCAACAGTATCAATAATTTGGAAGAACAGGGACAAGTACCGCGAGATCGCTGCATCATGGAAGTGTTTTTATTTCCAAAAATGTACTGTACAGCACCCTAATGAGTTTAATAAAGAAAAGTTAGATATAAATGAAGCCTTTAATAGTACGGATTTAGTCTAGATTAGTGTTTTTTAAAGATTATAGTGATGTTTTTTGGGTTCTAGGCTGGAGGTTGGTCCCTATCCCCCTTATTCTTAAGTATCCTATGGGAAAAATTGCTTTACGATTCAAATTAATGCTGATTTGACCGATGAAAAACCGCCCTAACCCTGTCAAATTGCAAAGATCCTCTGTGTATATATATATATATATATATATATATATATATATATATATATATATATATATATATATATATATATATATATACACACACAGTAGAGCCTGAAACAGTATACAGTTTAGTTCAGTAATCATGTTCATTTTATGCAATTTTAACATTAATGTGATCCCTTCTGGAACATATCCCTCGCATTAAACAAGAAATCCCTGTACTTTGTTTTTATAGTAGACTGTTGGTGATTTATTGCTATTTGATACACAATAATGCCAAATAGACACCGTGGAAAGAGTGACAGTGAGAGGAAAAGAGACCCAGTACGTAGGTATTATTTGACAGAATTCCCAAAGGCAAAGGAAGGCGTAATGTTGAAAATGCAAACAAGAAATTTAAAGGCTAGTGACAAAATTTAAGAGACATGTGAAGGCTTCATAGATAGAATAAGGTAATACAGTGGAGACTCAATACTCGAACATCTAAATAATAGAACTTTTCAATACTCGAACACAAAAGTTCAATTTAATACTTGGTAAAATACCTGATGGTCAAATGTCCACACATGTGGTTGTAAGCAAAGGCCCCTGGCCTCTCCCTCTCCTCCTTCCGCCACTTGTGCTGCCACGGTCATAAGAATAACATTTTTGTCCATTGTCTGTAGTTTTTCATTTATAAACTTACATTAACACCAAAGGCTTATTAGTGGTGAAAATATCTGGTAATCAAACTGTCCTCTCCTTTCTCGCAATCATCACTGTCCCGTTCTGATACAGTATTACTGGTAATACTGGTTATACTGTATACCGGATATCAGTGCGCATCCCTAGTCCTGCCAGTCTTGAGAAAAACAACATTCTTCTACATTCTGTCCGCAGTTTATCTTTTTTTTTTTATTTATACCATGTGGGCTTTTCACGGGAATTTATGGGCTAAAGGGGATACTTTTTAGGGTACCTCCTATCTCAAAGCCCACCCGCTAGGAAACCGTTGCCCTGAGTGAGGAAGCCCAACCTGCACTCAGACCGTGTACAGGATTCGAACCCGTGCGCTTAGAAACTTATGATGGCACCAAAGAGACTTATTAGTGGTGAAAATAAAGAATCTGGTGAGAGTGAAAGTGTTAGTGAGCCACAGCACTCCATTAGTGGATTCACAGGAATAACACCAGGAGAAAAGTTACAAAGACGTTTTCATGGATGGTGATTCGTCTTTCGATGACCTCCCCCCTCCTCTCCACCCTTCTGCCTTCCTCTTTTAAGTTATCCATCACCAGCCTTCATGTATGGTATGTACAAATCATAATTATAAAAAAATACCTTGAAATTTTTATAAACTTGAAGTTTTGCTAAGATTGGAACGAATTACCTGATTTATAGGTATCAGTAATCGAACTTTTTAATACTCGAACAACCATTTGGAATTAATTAAGTTTGAGTATTGAGTCTCCACTGTATGATTAATCTTATGATTTTCAAGGGAAAAACTCCTCTTAGGTAATGCATAACACAAAGCCATGATTTCATTCAACATTTGTGTGCAACATAAAAATGGATTAAAGCAAAAAAATAATTTGAATAAAAGATTTCTGATTTAAATCAAATCAATCCATTTTTTTTATCTTCAATAAAAATCATGATTTTTTTCCAACCCTGATTGTGTAGTGTTATTTTGTTTTTTGTGTTAAATTGTGACTTTATTTAAAGCCATATGATGTCACCCATATGTCCTGTACCTTCTAAGCTTTCTGGCAGTGACTCGGAAGATGCTTTTGATAGTTGAGATGGTGAAACTCCTTTACATCCTGAAGAAATGTTTAAGAAGTTCAGAAAAATTTTATAATAGTGTTTTAAAAGTATAGAAAAGGTGTATGGAGGCTTATGAAAGCTTTGATGTATAAAAGAACATTGCAACACCCTGATGAATCACCTTAACCAATACTGTTTCTATTTCATGGATTATCATCAATCACAGATGGTTCTGGAATATGATACCCACAATAGATGAGGGATTACTGTACTTTATTTTATGGTTTATATTTTATGGTTTACATGATAGCTAATTGATAGTAAAGTTCAGGCATACACTGTAGTTGCACATGGCCAGAACTCATCTCCATTGTGACATTCTTCTTTTGTTAAGGAATTTAGGTTTAGGAAGTACATGAACCCCTCTCACTTACCACCACACTGAACACAAGCTTACACTCTCTGCTGAATACCCACATGTACATCCTTGGACTACACTTCAATAACAATCAAATCAGCTAAGTTTAAGTTGGATCTAGAAGGCCTTCAAAGTGTCAAAGTTTCTAATTTAAACTGTAATACCACAGCTATCTCACACCTTGTAAGTGCTCACTTTTATTATATTTAACCACTTGGTCAGCCTTTTCCTTCTTTTCTTTTTTTCTTTGTTTATGTGGAGTTGATTCCCACATAAATTAAGAAAAAGGATAGCAGGATAGCATATGGAATAACCTCTGATATCTAGAGTCAACAAAAATAGTGAATTGAATTGGGGTTGTGTGGTTAGTCTCTGTGATTTGATGGAAGGACAAATACTGTTTAATAAGATCACCTTATTTGGTCACTCAAGTGAACCATATCAGGATAACTAGTCCACATGTTAGGCGCTCACTTTTTTTACGTAAATTTGGCAAAGGGGGTGCATGGATGAGCAATATTAAGGAGGATTTAATCTGGGATGGCCTGTTGAAATACCACAGCTCACCTTTCTTTTATTAGCAGGAAACAATATCTAGCCTGATACCAACCTTGTTCACTTATCCTTTGGCATTGAAGCTTTGTCCCAGGAAACAGAAAAGACAGGCCAATGCATGGTAGTTGACTTCGTAGAAAAGAGAACTAGCCCCCCGGGGCATGATGACGACTGAATTCAACATGGCTCTGAATGGCATAAACAGATGGTTGAAACAATTGTTAAAAAATTTGCCCATATCCATCATATGTCTATGGAGGTATGTAAAGAGGAGTTAAAGGATGAAGTTCATCTAGCACTCAAGGCTAGTGAAAGGCTGTTGTCTTAATAATAGGTAAAGTGCATGAGTATTTTAGAAGCTTGGAAAATAGCCTTTAAAATCATCTTTGGAGCTTAATCATACTTAGCTCTTGATAGGAGTGGAAGTTATTTGGTGGTTACACAACCTTGTTTAGACATTATTGTTTTATTAATAAGTAGTTCAATTATTTTTAATACTTATCAGTGTATTTTATCAAAAGTAGTCAATTTTTTCACAATAATGCAGTTTTCCTGCACTGCAAAATAGTTAGATTCCAATGAAAAGCTATTTAAAAGTGAACAGGTGATAACTGAACCAAGAAAAATTTGAATTTTACTGTATAGTGGTACCTTGAGTTATGAGTTTGATTTGTTGTGTGATAGTTCATACTCAATTTGTATGTACAATAACTCAAATCAATTTTCCCCGTTGAAATTCATTGAAATGCCATTAATCTGTTCCAGCTTCCCAAAAGAGTTGCCTAATTTTTTTTTACGTGTTTTTAGGTAAGCAAAATGCACTCATATGTGAAAAAATATTGTATAAAAGCATACTAATACAAAACAAAAGAGAATGTAAGTAAATGAAACTGGTTTTATAGATTATATTTATCTTGGAGATCATGCTTTCCATGGAACATTATCCCCTGCATCTTACCCCTTCCCCTTCACATGGGACAGTCAGTCAGCAGGACTATACAAAAATGGCCTCCCACTGGTTGCCCTATTAACTGCAGAATAGTTTGTTGACAATCCTATACT
>NC_059297.1:19709189-19731689 GCF_017591435.1 Portunus trituberculatus
GTTTCATACAGTCATTTACATTTTTCACTCTCCTCATTATCTTGGCATCATCCGCAAACAAATTGATATGACTCTCAATTCCTTCAGGCAGGTCATTCACATAGATGCCGAACATGACTGGTCCCAACACCGACCCTTGAGGTACTCCACTAGTGACCTTTAGCCAGGAAGAACTACTGTTTCTTATCACTGTTCTCATTTCCCTCTCACTAAGGTAATCCTTCATCCATTCCAATAATTGTCCTCCAACTCCATTGTTCTTAATCTTCCATAGTAACCTCTTGTGTGGTACCTTGTCAAAAGCTTTTTTTAAATCTAGGTAGACACTGTCTACCCAACCATCCCTTTCCTGTACAGCATCTATTAGTTTTGAATAAAACGACAGTAAATTTGAGGAACATGACCTTCCTCTTCTGAAACCAAACTGACAGTTTGTCAGCATATTGCTGCTTTCTATGTGTTTCATCCAGACGTCTTTAATAATTTTCTCACACAGCTTCCCCACTACACTCGTCAATGATACTGGTCAATAATTTAAAGGGTCTTCCCTACTACCACCTTTATATATAGCTACAATGTTTGCTCTTTTCCAGTCCTTCAGTACTTTCCCTGGCAACAACGATGTCTTCACCAGGCTATGAATCTTCTCTGCCAACTGTTCCCTACATTCTTTCAGTATCCAATTTGAAATTCCATCTGGACCAGGTGCCTTATTTACATCTAGATTCTCCATCAGTCTCATAACATCCTCCTGATTTACCTCTACTCCAATTAGTTTATATCCATCCAATTCATTATCTGCTAAGTCAAGATCTCCTTCTTCAGTAAAGACTGTTTGAAACCTTTCATTCATCACCTCAGCCATTTCTTGTACTTCTTCATATAGTTTTCCATCAACCCTCAGGCCAGTTATACCCTCTCGTTTCTTCATTTTTCCATTTATATGTCTATAAAACAGTTTTGGGTTATTTTTACATTTGTCCATTATATACGTGTGTGTGTGTGTGTGTGTTTGTGTTTGTGTGTTTGTATTTACCTATTTGTGTATTACAGGGCCCGAGCTAAGCTCTGTGTGTGTGTGTGTGTGTGTGTGTGTGTGTGTGTGTGTGTGTGTGTGTGTGTGTGTGATTGTTGGAATTGAACATACAAAACAACAGGGATACCAGCAGAAACCTTCAAATTTATTTTGCTTTATTATCAACATTTTGCCTTTCCATGGAAGGTATCATCAGGATCTTAAAAATTAAGGCAAGCTTAATATACAAAATAAAAAGTCTTATCTAGACATTAAAAAGTAATTAAAAAGAAAACAAAAAAGTAAAAAATTAAAAAGTTTCTAAAGTAAAACAATAAAAAGAAAAAAAAACAATAATGCACAGATTATGCAAAAAAAATTAGATTACCAAAACAACCAGACAAGGAATGGGAAAGACCTACGAGGTGAAGAGAAGGACTGGCAATACAGGCGAAAGCAAAGAAAGAGAAAAAAAACTAGGAAGAGGAAAAGAAACAAGCTCTGAAGCCTATTGTAAGGTGTGGAGCCTAGTTGAAGCAAGCTGATTATTTAAGTCTGGTTGAGTATGTTTAATGAAAAATACTTATAAGAGCTTGATATCAGTGTTAGAGTGACATCTCTCTAAGATTTTAAAATCTGTGGCATCAAAAGGATGATCACTGTTATGTGAATGTGCTCTGACAGCAGAAAAAGAGGGATTAGCTAATTGCCTGTTAGTTCTATTCTATTAGCTCAGCTATCCTGTGTGTTAGGTTTCTGTGAGTCTCACCAATGTATCATGCTTTACAGCAGGAACAAATAAACTCATAAACGACGTTGGAGGCAAGATTCATAGAAACACAATCTTTGAATTTGAAAAAGAGCCAATAGTACAAGAGTGAGTGAAAATTAAAAAAAATCTAGTGTCAAGATAATATGTTTTTAAAAAACTACTGAGAGTTTTCCTGATAGAGTAACTCATGTAACCATAATAGGGTAGCGTAATGTATTTTCTTTGTTTTCACCAGAGTCTGAGAATTGAGGAAGAAATTGGTAAATTTGTTTCCAAGAAATTTTGAGATAGTTTTCCTGATAGAGTAACTCATGTAACCATAATAGGGTAGCGTAATGTATTTTCTTTGTTTTCACCAGAGTCTGAGAATTGAGGAAGAAATTGGTAAATTTGTTTCCAAGAAATTTTGAGATAGTTGTGTTAATAATATTACGAGGAAAACCATTATTAAGATAAGAAGTAGTAAGAAACTTAATCTCTTTGTCAAATAAATCCCAAGAGGAAGTTAGGCTGTAACATCTGTATAACAATGTCAATTGCATTAACCTTGCAAAAGTGTGCCACAAAAGAAAGCGAAAGTTGGTCTACGGTAGACAGTGGTGTGAAGCTTATTATCAACACATTGTTGGGAGTACATCCAGAAAAGGTAGAGTACCATTGTTCTCAATTTCACAAGTCAAATTTGTATTCAGGTGCCTAGAATTGATGTATTCCAAAAACAGCAGTATTTGCGTTTAGTCTCTAAAGAGCACAAAACAATCATCTACATATCTACTTTCGTGGATATGTAGATTTATTTATTTATTTATTTTTTTTTTTATGTAAGAGGGAAGACTGCCAAGAGCAACAAAATATTAGAAAAAGAAAAGGCCTACTGGAACGGCAGGTTCCCTAAAAGATTCAAAGAGTCAGCCAAAAGCCAGGGACAAATGTCTTGAAACCTCCCTCTTAAAAGAAGCTAAGTCGTAGGAAGATGGAAATACAGAAGCAGGTAGGGAGTTCCAGAGTTTACCAGTGAAAGGTATGAATGATTGAGAATACTGGTTAACTCTTGTAATAGAGAGTTGGACAGAAGAGGGATGAGAGAAAGAAGAAAGCCTTGTGCAGCGAGGCTCCAGGAGGAGGGGAGGCATGCAGTTAGTTGGTTGGTTGGTTGGTTGGTTGATTGGTTGGTCTTTCCCGTTCGTTGCCTGATTGTTTTGGTAATTCTTTTTCTTTTTTGTGCATTTTTTTTTTTTTTTTTTTTATTTATTTTTTTTTTTTTTAGATCCTGATAATGCCTTCCTTCGAAAGGCGAAATGCTGATAATAAAGCAAGAGAAATTTTAAGGTTTCTGCTGGTATCCCTGTTGTTTTATATATATAAATATATATATATATATATATATATATATATATATATATATATATATATATATATATATATATATATATATATATATATATATATATATATAAAGTTTCATGTTGCATATATATATATATATATATATATATATATATATATATATATATATATATATATATATATATATATATATATATATATATGCAACATGAAACTTTAGGTTGAAAATTAAGGTAAAGTAGAAGGAAACAAAGAAGGGGCTACTGGCAATTGCTGCAGATACCTGTGCTTTGGTGAGGAAAAGATAATGTTTAGTTGAGAAGTGATGTTCAACAGATTTTTTTTTTTTTTTTTTAGAATTAGCCAAATGAGAGAGATAAATGGCTTCAAACTCCTTTCTTAAATGAGATTAAGTCATACGGAGACTGAAATACAGAAGCAGATAATGAATTCCAGAATTTACAAGAGAAAGATATGAATGATTGAGAATACTGGTAAATTCTTGAATTAGAATAATGGGCAGAATAGGTGAGAAAGAAGAAAGTCCTGTGGTGTGAGGCTGTGGGAGGAGGGGAGGCATGCATTTAGCAAAATCAGAAGAGCAGTTAGCATGAAAAATGGTGGTAGAAGAAAGCACTGATGCAACATTGCAGCGGTGGGACAGAAATCGAAGTCAGAGGAGAGAAACTGATTAGACGACAAACCTTTGATCCCACCCCATCTAATAAAACTAGCTGATCCCCCATACGTGCGAAGAGTGCTACACATATGGGCGGATAAGTTTCATTTGCAAAATTAGCAGTTGCAAGAATGAGAAAAACTGGTGGTGACAACTCAGAATGACTAACTTCATATAAGCTGTTTTGACAATGATGAAATATGAAGTTTCCATTTTAGATTATAAGTAAAGGACAAGATATTAGGGATAAAAGAGGTGATCAAATGATTGCTACTGAAGAGGGGAAGGTTGTGGAAGGTTGTGTTCCGAAGATAGATGGAAGATTTGATTTTTTGTCATTGAATATTACCAAGGTTTCTCTGCCCCAGTCATAAATCTTTGAGAGATTAGACATCAGGCGTTCTGTGGTGTTTCTGCGTGATCTTTTGACTTCGTGAAGGGTTGCTCATTTCCTAAAAGACGTGGAAATGTGTAGGGCGGTATCATCAGCCTAGCAGTGGAGAGGACAAGAAGATCTTTCATGAATAATAAATAGGAAGAGAGTGAGTGACAGGATAGAACCGTGAGGAACGCCACTGTTAATAGGTTTAGGAGTACAGTAGCCGTCTACCATAGCAGCAATAGAACAGTCGAAGAGGAAACTTGAAATGAAGCACCAAGAAAGATAGAAACTGTAAGAGGATAGTTCGGAGATCAGAGCTTTGTGCCAGACTGTATCTAAAGCTTTTGATATATCTAAGATGACAGCAAAAGTTTCACTGAAAACTCTAAAAGAGAATGACCAATACTCAGTAAGGAAAGCCAGAAGATCACCTTGACAGAAGCCATACTGGCGATCAGATAGAAAATTGTGAAGTGACATGTTTAAGAATCATCCTTTGGACAAGTAAGAGATTAAAGCTATAGGATAGTAGTTTGAGGGATTAGAATGGTGGCAAACTTTCAGCACGAAGGAAAGGTAGAAGTCGATAGGCATAGTTGAAAGAGTTTTACCAGGCAAGGTGCAAGCATGAAAGCACAGGTTTTGAGAGCAATAGGAAGGACCTTATCCGGTCCATAAGCCTTCCAAGGGTTTAGGCCAGTGAGGGCATGGAAAACATCAATATGAAGAATTTTAATTGAAGGCATGAAATAGTTAGAGGGAGGAGAAGAATTATCCAAGGTGGAGTTGTTAGCAAATGTTTGAAAGAAGAGTTTAGCTTTAGAGACAGATGAGATGACAGTGGTGCCATCGTCATGAAATAAAGAGGGAAAGATGAAGTAAAGTTATTGAAAATGTTTTGGCTAGATACCAGAAGTCTCGAGGGGAGTTGGAGTTTGAAAGATTTTGACATTTTCTATTGATGAAGGAGTGTTTGGCAAGTTGGAGAACAGACTTGGCATGATTCTGGGCAGAAATATAAAGTGCATGAAATTGAGGTGCTGGAAGTCTCAAGTACCTTTTGAGGGCAACTTCTATCATGTATAGCACAAGAACAGGCTGTGTTAAATCAAGGTTTAGAAGGTTTAGATTGAGAAAAAGAATAAGGAAAGTACGCCTCCATGCCAGACACTATCACCTCTGTTATGCGTTCAGCACATAAAGGTGGGTCTCTGACATGGAAACAGTCATCATTCGAGGGAAAATCAGCATAATACCTCCTCAGGTTCCCCCTACTGGAGGAGGCAAAATGCCAGAGGCTATAGGGGATCCTGAGGAGGGATTGGTGAAATAGAAGATATACAGGGTGATTCACGAGTTTCTCCGGAAAATTTAACTACTGCAAGTTTACACAATTCTAAGCAGAAAATACTCTATAAGTATAGGTGTTTTCTGTAATGGTTAACAAGTGGGAGGAATTTTAGATTTCAATCCAGACGGGAGGATAGCCACCAGCAAGCAGCTGGCTCCCGCCACCCACTCACGACCTTGAAACCATTTAGTTGCCAAGTTGCTGATTTCTCTTAATTTTTACTAGCATTCTTTCAGTCTGAATTAAAGTTTTTTTTTTTTTCTTTTAAGTATCACCAAGTATGTGATCAATTGTTCTAGGGAACTATGCCACTTTTTCATGGAATAGGCTTTGCAGACACCTAAAGCCTATTCCATGATAAAGTGGCTTAGTTCCCTAGAACAATTGATCACATACTTGGTGATAATTAAAAGAAAAAAAACTTTAATTCAGACTGAAAGAATGCTAGTAGAAATTAAGAGAAATCAGCAACTTGGCAACTAAATGGTTTCAATGTCGTGAGTGGGTGGCGGGAGCCAGCTGCTTGCTGGTGGCTGTCTTCCCGTCTGGATTGAAATCTAAAATTCCTCCCACTTGTTAACCATTGCAGAAAACACCTATACTTATATAGTATTTTCTGCTTAGAATTGTGTAAACTTGCAGTAGTTAAATTTTCCGGAGAAACTCGTGAATCACCCTATATATATGAGGTTGTGATCAGAGGAGCCCAACGGAGAAGATAAGGTAACAGCATAAACAGATGTATTAGAGGTAAGGAAAAGGTAAAGAATGTTGGGCATATCTCCTAAGTTAGGCAGGAATACAAGTAGGGTGTTGCACCAGTTGCTTTAGCTCTTTGAGGATAGCAAAGTTGAAGGCTAGTTCTCCAGGGAGGAGCAAAGCCAAAGCTGGTGGTGAACATTGAAATCTCCATGGATAGAGATATCTGGAAAAGGATGGAGGGACAGAATGTGCTCCACTTTGGAAGTTAAATAGTCAAGGAATTTAGTATAGTCAGAGAAGTTAGGGGAGAGATAGACAGCACAAATAAATTTAGTTAGAGAGTGACTATTGAGTCACTACTAGATAGTAAAAAATTGGAAGATTCATGAGTGTGGGCACAAGAGCAAGTTAGGTAAGTCATTGCGCACATAGACGCAACATCCAGCTTTGGAAGGAAGATAAGGATAGAGAAAGCAGGAGGGAACATAGTAGGGGCTATTGTCAGTTGCTTCAGACAGCTGTGTTTCAGTGAAGAAAAGATGAGGTTTAGTAGAGTAGAGGTGGTGTTCAATTATTGAAAATTAGATCTAAGATTGCAAATGTTGCAGAAATTAATGAAGAAAAAGTGGAGGGTGGTGTCAAAATACTTTGGGTCACTACCAAGAGAGCAATTCCACTTGGGGACATTTTTGGTCCCCTCCCCAGAATGGGATTCTGAGGCTGGATTTGAAGTTGCCATTTTTTTATTTGAAGTGAAATGTGTGTGTGTGTAGTAAATGCATGTATTTTTGTGTGAAGAAGGAGAGATGCTTTAGAAAGCAGGCTGTGACTGCCCCCTTGAGTTCTGAGACACAAAGATAAATGTTCAGTGAGATCACAACTAGCTTTAATGGAATGTTCATCGCACCCCATGAACTAGTGCTACTAGACTTTACCAGAGTAAAATTACGATTTTGGTAGGTGTCTGCTACCTCCTGTAGATGTTGCAGAAGTCATGAAGGGAGGCAGGTGTCAAGACACTTAAGGTTGATACCAGAAAAGCATTTTGACTTGGGAACAATATTGTGGTTCCCTCCCCCATGCAGGGATAGCTACGGTGGCGAGTGGACGTGTTGTTTGTGCGCTCCGTTTTTGGCTGTTGTTTTTATAGTTAGCGAGTGGTGTTTGTGCTTGGTGTCTGTGTGTGGTGCTTTTGAGTGTTAGTGAAGTGAAAGTGTGTACTGCAAGTGTTAGATTAGAATGAAATAGTGGTTAGAATCAGTGTTTGTGAGTTAAAAGTATTTTGGTAGAGCGAGGAGACTAGGCTTGTAACCGTCAAGTTGACCTTGAAAGAGGATTAGTTGACCTCACTTAGGCCCCCACCACCGCGGTTCCCCACCCGCCGTCACCAAGTATTTTTATTTGTTTGTGAGTTAACAGATTGTAAATTAGTATGGCGGTAGCTACTGAGGTATATCAGAGTGTGATTGAGTGCGTGAAAGAGAGTGTTGAGGTGGGATTGGGAGAGTTTGTTGTGTGTGAGATGTGTGGGCATGACAGGAAGGTCGTTGACTTTTCTGAGTGTATGGTGTGTAGGCTCAAGAGCGAGAATTTAGTTCTTTCTCTTGAGCACCGAGAATTGCGAGAGGAAATCAGAAAGCTAAGTGAGGGGAAAAGTGCGAACGAAGTTCTCATCTTTGAGTTGAAGGAGGAGGTTAAGAGGCTTGGGAGGCAGTGGAAAAAATTAGGCAGGAGATCAGTGTTAGGCCGAAGGTTGGACCTTCTGAGGGCGACAGGGTGGCTTGGCCCTCTGTCGGGAAGAGCAGAGTGGGGAAGAGGGAGCAGGCGAGCCAGACTGGGAAAGATAGTAGTCAGGATGGGCAGAGATGGCAGGTTGCGAGGGAAGGAAAGCGGAGGCAGTTAGGGAGGATAGGACTAAACCTGTTGAGTGTGAAAATAGGTTCGGTTTGTTGGAGGGGAGGGAGAGTGAGAGTGGAGTGAATGAAGTGGTTGTGGTGAGTGAAAGGAGAAAGAAGGGGGTAGAGGAGAGGAGGAGGAGGGTTGTGCCTAGCACACCTCAGGTGTGTGTGGTGGGTGACTCTCAGGTTAGGTATTTAGATAGCACTTTCTGTGGGAAAGACAGGGATAGGAGGACGAACGTGTGTATGCCTGGTGCAGGTGTGAAGGCAGTGAGTGAGGAGGTGCAGAAGAGGGTTGGGGGGATGGAGAGGGAGGGTGTAGTAGTTTTGCACGTAGGTGGGAACGATGTCAGAGCAGGTGGGTCGGAGGAGTTAGTGGCAAGATTTCGGGAAATGTTAGGCAAGATAAGGGAGAGTGGTAGGAGGTGTGTAGTGTCAGGAATCTTGCCTCGTGTGTATGTTAGCAGGGAATGGTTGTCTAGAGCCATTGGTGTGAATGATCGGGTAAAAGGGATGTGTAAGGATGTGGGTGTCAGCTTTGTGGATGTATGGGATAGGTTCTATGGGCGAAGGGATTTGTATGCTAGGGATGGTGTGCATCTGAGTAGGAAGGGTGTGGATGTGCTGAGTGGATGTCTGGAGGGAGTTGGGATGGAGTGTAGGGGGTGAGGTAGCAAATGCATTCCAGAAGAAAGATGCTAGACATAAATTAGATAGGATAAACAGAGATAGTGAAAAGATTAGGAAAGATTTCCAGGTGCAAATAGGAGAGAATAAGATTAGGATTCCAAATAAGGAGACAGCATCTAGGAAGGTAGCAGGACTTAAATGTTTTTATGTAAATGCCAGGAGTCTTAGGAACAAGAAGGACGAGTTATCTAGTTATATAGTTGAGGAGGACTTAGATGTTGTATGTGTCACAGAGGCATGGGTAAATGAGGAAAAGTTTAGGAAAATAGGAAAGAATATGAAGTAGATGGATACATTATGTATTTACACCAGAGAATTGGTAGGATAGGTGGAGGAGTAGTTATTTATGTAAAAAATCCTTCATTTCCAGTCAGGTTAATGGTATTAAGGTAGATAACAGAGTAGAGTCCTTATGGCTGGATGTTAGAGTAAACAAAAGTAAGGTTATTAGAGTAGGAGCTTTTATAGACCACCTAACCAGTCAGCAGATGTAGACAACCTTATGGTAGATGAGATAAATAGGGGTGTACTAGTCAGACAATTATCTTAGGGATTTTAATCTTAAGTCAGTAAACTGGGAGAGGATGGTAGGAGATGCTAGTGAAAATAAGTTTATGGAAAGTTTTCAGGATAACTATTTAGTGCAGATGGTAGATAAACCTACTAGGGGAGGAAGGTTTTAGACATAGTACTAACAAATATTGAGCATTGTTTAAAGGAAGTTGAGGTAGGAGAGACTTTAGCAAACAGTGACCATCATATAATTAGATTTATCATTAATTCCAGTAGGGATAATATAGTGAATAAGACTAGAGTCCCAAACTATCAGAAAGGCAATTATGGTAGGTTACGTCAGTTATTAGGAGAGGTAAACTGGGAAGATAGTTTTGGAAATAAAACTACACAGGAGATGTGGGATATTTTTAAGGTTGTAGTAAAGGGTGTAGTGGCAGAGAACAAAGATATAAGGCAGAGAAACAGGAAGCCATTATCAGAAAAGTGGGAAGATGTAGATTTGATTAGGTACAGACAGGTCAGAGATGATTTGAGTAAGGTTATAAAAAAAGTAAAAGGCAGGCAGAGATAAAACTAGCTAGAGCTGGGAGTAAAGATCCCAAAAATTATATAGTTATTACAAGGTCAGTGATAAAAGAAATAAGGATAGGATTGGACCACTCAGAAAAGATGGTGTAGTAGTGGATCAAAATGAAGACATAGTAGAATTATTGAATGAACAATTTTCTTCAGTATTTACTAGGAAAGAATAGGAAATCCTGTTACAAACAGTGCGACGAGTAGTTTAAGAGCTTTAGAAAATATTGATATAAAACCGGGAATTATTAGGAAATTTATTCTTGAACTAGACGATAGGAAAGCTAGTGGTCCTGATGAGCTACATGCCAGAGTACTTAGGGAGGGTGTAGACAGTATTTCTGAAGCACTTAAGTTAATCTTTGAAAGATCACTTAGGTTTGCTGAGATACCTCAGGACTGGAAGTTAGCTAATGTTACTCCAATATTTAAAAAGGTAGGAAGGATGATGCGAATAATTATAGACCGATCAGTTTAACTAGTATAGTATGTAAGATACTAGAGAAAATCATTAAGGGTAGTATTTGGGAGCATTTAAATGAGAATAGATTAATTAGAGATACCCAACATGGCTTTAGATCAGGGAGGTCCTGTCTTACAAATTTGCTCGATATCTTAGAATATATTACCAAGGAGTTAGATGATGGAAATAGCATAGATGTTATATATCTAGATTTTAGCAAGGCGTTTGATAAGGTACCGCATAGGAGGCTAGTGTACAAATTGAGACTACATGGGATAGGGGTAGGTTAGTTGATTGGATTAGTGAATGGCTTTCTGATAGGAAACAGAGAGTAGTATTAAATGGGGCAATGTCTGAGTGGAAGGAAGTGGTTAGTGGGGTACCCCAAGGATCAGTGCTAGGACCTCTTCTTTTCTTGGTGTACATTAACGATTTAGATATAGGAATTAGTAGCAAAGTATCAAAGTTTGCAGATGATACTAAGATAGCATGTGCAGTACAGGGTGAAAAGGACAATTACAGAATACAACGAGACCTGGACAGGCTGATAGCATGGGCAGACAGGTGGCAGATGGAGTTTAATTCTAAAAGTGTCAGGTTATGCATTTAGGTAAAGACAACACAAACTTTAACTATGAGATGGAGGGATGTTGGCTAGAGGCAGTAGAGGAAGGAAAGGATTTAGGAGTAGTGATAGACAGGACTATGAAATTTTCAAAGCAATGTTTAGAAGCAAGAAATAGGGCAAATAGGATCCTGGGTTTTATAAATAGAAATGTTAGTTATAAAAGTAAGGAAGTGGTGCGTAGCTTATATAATTCCTATGTTAGGCCCCATTTAGAGTATTGCATACAGGCCTGGTCACCCCACTATAGGCAGGATATCAACATGTTAGAAGCAGTTCAGAGAAGAGCAACTAGGATGATACCAGCATTAAAGCGCCTGGAGTATAGAGATAGATTAAAGGAATTAAACATGTTTTCATTTGAGAGGAGATGTATAAGAGGGATATGATAGAGTTATTTAAAATGTTCTCAGATACAAACTACATAGATGTGAGATCTTTCTTTACCTTAGAGGAGGAATAGGACTAGAAATCATGGCAGGAAGATTAGAAAGCAAGGCTGCAGGTTAGATATAAGAAAATATTTCTTTAGTCATAGGGTGGTAGACTTCTGGAATGCATTGCCAGAGACGGTTGTAAATAGCACTAGTTTGACAATGTTTAAAAACAGATTAGATAAGCACTTAAATTTATTAGATTTATAATTATGTATAGCACTGCATGATAGTTTTATAAGAAATTTACTATAGTTAAACAAGACATGATCCCCATGTATGGGGACCACAGATTGTAGAGGATTTCGCTGCAGGACTTAGCCCTGTTAATGGGCCAAATATTTAGAATTAGTATATAATGTATTGTGTACTTGTAAGTGTATCTTTAAGTACTGATGACGAGGTCGCTGTGCGACTGATACAGGATAACCTAGATGGGCCCTGGTGGCCCTTTGTTATCCTATTATTTATGTTATGTTTCATGAACATAACTAAGGTTGACTAGGATCTTCATAGTCATTGATTTTTTTTTTATGTTTCTGCATGCCATATATGTGCCTTATATATGAAAATCATCTAATGTTCTTCCTCTCATTACAGGATTTACTTATTCAGCTGATTTATTGGCCCACTCTGTCATGACCTACCTTTTGTGGCCAGACCGCTCAGAGCAATACCTTTTACTGGCTTATGAAGCTGACCTCTCTAGTGAGTTGGAAGAGTTCAATGAGGCACCACATGTTCTCAACCACCCTAAGGACACCACCCTATTAACACCACTTTGTGACACTGAGAGCAATCACTCTACCTTATTGAAAATTAATACATGAGCCTATTTGTCAGTGACTCTAAAGGTTTGTGATACAAAATTACTGGTAATTTATAAATATTTTTTGTGTATAGTTATTTGTAGAAGAGAGTGTTGTATAGATAGTGACATTATTTTATGAGAGAACCAAGCTATGATAAAAGTTGGTGTTAGTTGCCATTGATACAAAGTAATTGTCTTGAGCTGAAGTAATATGAATCAGGATTCCTTCTGTGGTGTGCCAACTGCATATTTTCAGAGTAAAGAGGATTCAGTAGAATCTTCCAAGATGTTGAGTCCGAATGGTTAAAAGTTTGTCACGTAAAAAAGTTAGTGCCAAAAGCATTGAAAGCATTTTGATATTGTAAATATATGTTTTTATATTTCAAAACTATATTTCTGTAATAAAATAAAAGGCATGTGAAATTAGTTTAATATAATTTTGTTGATAATTCGCACTGGACATTTTGTTAATGTAAAAAGAACCAGTACAGTATTATCCAGTTATTTTGTGCATCTTTTTTATCCGAGACTATTTTCCCAAAATTAGTTAATCCATTGCAAGACACTGCAATAGTTTGTGCTTAAAATCATGCAAAAACAAAATTTATACAGGAGAAGTAAATTTTAGAATGTTTTCATTATATGAGCACATAATTTCAACAATATGAAAATCAGTTTAGAGCAAGTTGTGATGAAAGACTAGTGAGTGACTTCTAGTTCAGTCATCCTAACAAATGCAGTCCTTGCCATTTTCTCTTAAGCCTCATAGAGAGTGAGTTTTGTCCAGCCAGGAAGTGGTGTTGAGTATGGCACTGAATTACACTGAAGAACAGCTGCACTCTGTAGTCATGTGTGCCAGCTGCTATACAACTTTTTCAATAATTGAATTATGATATGGGAACCAAGGCAATTACTGAGTTCAAAACTTTGTTTAAAAACTCATATATTAACCCATACAGTGTCGTCCTTTTTCAGAAAAGGAGTCAAGGTTGGTTGCATTTTTTTGGATACTTTTTATTTACCAGATTTTTTTTTTTTTTCAAATCACAAATTACTTCATATATATATATATATATATATATATATATATATATATATATATATATATATATATATATATATATATATATATATATATATATCATTCCAGTGTGATGAGCTGAAGTGTGGCTACCATGCAATACTTGTTATTGGATACTTCCTCTTCTGAAGGCTCATGTCAGACTAAGGGAGGGAAATTTTATTTTTACATTTTTTTTTTATTGTTTATTCTCTGCTTTTTATACACATTATGCAACTTTATAATGTGTGTAATGAAAAAATACTTTTTACATCATATATACCTATAGGTAAACAAGAATTGTTAGTACAGGGAAGTGGTTGGATGCACATGTGGCAACACCCCATGTCTCAAGTGCACCAAAATATTTTATTTTAGTATTTTTTTAAATTTTCTTATCCCTCTCCAATATCATAGTTTTCAGTTTCATTTTATTGTTTTGATATTATATGCATGATGACATTTGCATCAGGAAAAAAACAAAATAACCGTAAGTATGTTTCAGTTCCTACTGATCGAAGTATTCACTCCATAATAACTATGAACCAGAAATATATATATATATATATATACAGTGGCTGCAATAAAAAAGTAAACATGCAAATATCTGTGTAAAGTTTATTTGCGTTCTCGCCATCAGCAGAGTGGGTGGAGCTAGTGATGATGTTGGGCTTGAATCTACCTCTACTCATTGTTTCTTACCACAACAGGCCTCAGTAGGCCTCCAGCAGTTCTACAGAGAGGTTTTTTGTTACTCTGCTCCTGAGCACCTCTATTTGCTACTTGCACACCAACTTCGACATGCTACCAGACATCCCACATTCATTATTATGGGTTATGCACAGCTGTCTCTTCAAGATAAAACCCAGGCCTTTACCCTCCTAGTTAAAGGCTGGTATGTCATATGTGTATTGGCATAATTAAAGGTAACAAGGACTATTTATTAGCTAAAAACCACAGCAGAAAACCTCCGTCTTGGTACGGTACCAGCAAGAAAAGCAGGCTCTGGGGCACTGAGGATGAGGTCTCTGTGCACAGGCAATGTCCTGACAAGAGAAGTGAAGGAAGACCCTTTGATTACAGCCATCAGCCTGAAAGAGAAACTCCTCAACCTTCTGTAGAACGTCTCGGTACGAACTATTCAACATCACCTTCAGAAGGACTTAAAATTGCCAACACACTGTGCTGCCAAGAAACCACTTCTGACGGAGGCTATGAAGAAGCGATGTCTGGATATCTGACGGAAATACAAGGAGTGGACATTGGCAGACTGGCAAAAAGTAATGTTTAGCGATGAAAGTACGTTCTGGCTAGTCAGGGGCAACTCCAAGGTCATGAGGAGGCCCAGTAACGTGTCCCATTATGACCCTCACTACACTGTTTTACTAACCAAAATTGAGTGATGTATACTTTTTCTTTTTGCAGCCACTGTATATATATACTTTATATATATATATATATATATATATATATATATATATATATATATATATATATATATATATATATATATCTCCAGTACTCAAAAGAGGAGGTGGTAGCATAGTGGATAAGGTGGTGAGCGTGGAATCGGGCAGACATCCACGCATAGGTTAGAATCCCACCACGTACTGCCTTAAACCCTTTGTCATTTGTCGAGTGGTTTAAAGTTACCTACATGTCACCATGATACCCAGGTTCTAGGTGGTTACACCCAAGATGAGCTTCGAGCGTGATATGGGCCCTATATGGGTACCACTATAAATAAAATTGCCTGCACCACTAATGGGCGGAAGCCGAACAGCGCTTCCCACACACTCTTCAAGTGTGCCTACAGGCGCTATAGGCCTTAACATAAAAAAAAAAGTCTAAATAGTCAAACTTTTCAATACTTGAACACAAAAGTTCAATTTAATACTCGAAAAAATATCTGATAATCGAACATCCACACACATGGTTGTAAACCACTAAATTTATCTGTGCTGTCTATCTCTCCCCTAACTCCTCTGATTATAGTGAATTCTTTGACAATTTAACTTCCAAAGTGGAGCACATTCTGTCTCTCTACCCATTCACGGAGATTTCAATGTTCACCAAAAGCTTTGGCTTTCCTCTCCCTTCACTGACCATCCTGGTGAAATAGCCTTCAACTTTTTATTTATTTATTTTTTTTTTACGGTAAGGCCTATAGCGCCTGTAGGCACACTTGAAGAGTGTATGGGAAGCGCTGTTCAGCTTCCGCTCATTAGTGGCGCAGGCAATTTTATTTATAGTGGTACCCATAATAGGGCCCATATCACCGCCCAAGCTCATCTTGAGTGTAACCACCTAGAACCTGGATATCATGGTGATATGTAGGTAACTTTAAACCACTCGACAAATGGCAAAGTGTTTTAAGGCTGTACGTGGTGGGATTCGAACCTACGCGTGGACGTCTGCCCAATCCCACGCTCACCACCTTATCCACTATGCCACCGCCTCCCAAGAGCAACTGGTGCAACACCTTACTCGTATTCCTGACCGTCTTGGAGATACTACCAACATTCCTGATCTTTTCTTTACCTCTAATCCTTCTGTTTATGCTGTTACCCTATCTTCTTCGTTGGGCTCCTCCGACCACAATCTCATTTTTGTATCTTGTCCTATCTCTCCTATTCCTCCTCAGGATTCCCCCAAAGCAGAGATGCCTCTGGCATTTTGCCTCTGCCGGATGGGGGGACCTGAGGAGATATTATGGTGATATTCCCTGGAATGTTTACTGTTTCCGTGTCAGAGACCCATTTCTTTGTGTTGAACGCATAACAGAGGTGATAGTGTCTGGCATGGAGACGTACATTCCTCATTCTTTTTCTCAGGCTAAACCTTCTAAACCTTGGTTTAACAGAGCCTGTTCTCGTGCTATACATGATAGAGAAGTTGCCCACAAAAGGTACTTGAGCCTTCTATCTCTGGAATCTCATGCACTTCATATTTCTACCCAGAATCATGCCAAGTCTGTCCTTCAACTTGCCAAACACTCCTTTATAAATAGAAAATGTAAAAATCTTTCAAACTCTATAACTCCCCTTGTGACTTCTGGTATCTAGCCAAAAACATCTCCAGTAACTTTACGTCTTCATCTTTCCCTCCTTTATTTCATCCTGACAGCACCACTGCCATCTCATCTGTTTCTAAAGCTGAATTCTTCTATCAAATCTTTGTTAAAAAACTCCACCTTGGATAATTCTGGACTTGTCCCTCCCTCCCTTCCTCCCTCTGACTATTTCATGCCTTCAATTAAAATTCTTCATAATGATGTTTTCCATGCCCTCACTGGCCCAAACCCTCAGAAGGCTTATGGATCTGATGGGGTCCTTCCTATTCTCAAAAAACTGTGCTTCTGTGCTTGCACCTTCCCTGGCCAAACTCTTTCAACTATGTCTATCGACTTCTACCTTTCCTTCTTGCTGGAAATTTCCCTACATTCAGCCTGTTCCTAAAAAGGGTGACCATTCTATTCTCTGAAACTGCCGTTCTCTCTCTCTCTCTCTCTCTCTCTCTCTCTCTCTCTCTCTCTCTCTCTCTCTCTCTCTCTCTCTCTCTCTCTCTCTCTCCATAGATCTTGAAGTAAGAGAAGGAAGATTGATTGATTGATTGATACATTTAATGTTGGATTAATAAATAAATACAACAAAGGAGGAGGATGGGCCTTGCCACCCACCCCTGGGCAAAGACTTAAGGTTAAAGTATCACAAAATAACTCTGGACAGTATACACAACAAGAATACAAGTATTTCAATAAATAAATACACATATTGCACACCTTATTGCCTAAGACATCCTACAGTCTGGGAGCAAACTGAGGATATTCCCTGAGTATATCCCTGAGGGTGGCAGAGTCTAGGAGATGGTCAATGAGGCTGTACAAGTCATGCTGACCTTGTGGCCTAAATTTAGCAATGAGAGGACATTCCATGATATAGTGACGCAGAGTGTGTCCCCTTGGTGCACACACACACACACCAGGAGAAGCACTGACTTCCCAAAAGTATTTGTAGCCTAATCTGAGCCTCATTGCCACCCTGTCATGTGATGCAGTGTGTCTCCCATAGGTGTAAGCACAGCTCTGGGAGACACGTG
The DNA here is from genome assembly GCF_017591435.1 of Portunus trituberculatus. Classification (NCBI taxonomy): domain Eukaryota; kingdom Metazoa; phylum Arthropoda; class Malacostraca; order Decapoda; family Portunidae; genus Portunus; species Portunus trituberculatus. Next base: position 19,726,609 of record NC_059297.1, read on the forward strand.
CATAGTGAAGACTAGTGCTACTGCCCCTATGGCAACAAAGCTCCAACTGATCACTAATGCTACTTTGTACAAAGTCCTTAATGCTACTCTTAACATAACCCAGAGTGTACTCAGTGCCAGGGTCCACTGTGTCATCTTGTAGGGCACACTGAGCAAGGTGGTCTGCTTTTTCATTTAGCGGGATACCCACATGAGAGGGTATCCAGATGAAATGGACCGTGGCACCAGCACCTTCTAGGGCGTGGATGAGATCAAGACACTTATTAACTAGATCACAGTCCATGGGGGAGGTGGATTGAAGGGCATACAATGCAGCCTGACTGTCAATAAAGAAATATACATTTTTATGGAGAGGCGCCACAATATGGAGCGCCTCCAGTACAGCATACAGTTCTGCTCTAGTGGAAGACATGGGTGCAGGGAGCCACCTGGAAACCTCAGTGTCAGTGTAGAGACTGGCAGAGATATAGTCATGGATGAAAAGCCCACATCCAGACCTGCTGCCATTGACTGACCCATCACAATAAACATGAATAGCCTGAACGTGTGGGTAGCTACTTGGACAATTTAGTCATGAACATGTCTTGCAGCACATGAGGGAGCCAGTCCCTCTTGGGCTGATACAGAGATTGAATATCAACACTGACACGGTGAGGGTTCCAGGCGGGTTGTAGTGGTGACATAACAACGTTAATACAAGTCTCGGCTACACCTACACTTGTCAGTACTCCCAAGATCTTCCTGAGGTGGAAGAGAAAAATGGACAAGAAAAATATATTCGCTCAACACCGCTCCTGACAGATCATCAAAAAGTAGAAAAAGCTGGACACTATAGTTGAACCATATAAAATGAGAAAAAAAATATATTGTTTGATAGTTCGATCCAGAGTTCACTATCAAAATGGATAAACAAATGAAGATACAGATTACCTCTTGGCATTTTTAAAGTGGACAGGATAAGGATGAGACTGGGTAAAAAGTCTCGTGGACTGAGGCTCTGGGAGGAGAGAAATTTAGTAATTTTGTTAAGTTGAGAATAACGATAGAAAATGGAAATACGGATAGAGTTTGGGGCCGCCGTGGTACAGTGGAACCATGCGTGCTTTGGGGTCCGAGGGGTCTCCAAGCGCACGGGTTCGAATCCTGTCCACGGTCCGAGTGTAGGTTAGGCTTCCTCACTCGGGGCAACGGTTTCCTAGCGGGTGGGCTTTGAGATAGGAGGTACCCCAAAAAAGTATCCTCTTTAGCCCATAAACTCCCGTGAAAAGCCCACATGGTATAAATAAAAAAAAAAGAGTATGGAAAGATACATACCGCTGTAGTGAGTGAGAATAAAGATCTACATACAGTAGTAAAAGGAGAGATGATAAGGCAAAAAGTTTTATATAGACTCCATCCTCTTTAGGTAAGGAAATTGCTTTAGTAGTTGATCTACATTATATGGGAGTCATACGCCATACAAAGATTAATAGGACCAATGTATAGAGTTGACAGCTGGAAAGAAGAAAAAGAACTAGCAAAAAACTAAACAGGGTTTTAAGAAAATCATACCTAGCAAAATGGAACTAAGGAAAAGAGTTGAATTTATGTTTTCATCTGACCAACAAGCGCATCATCAGCTCACTTGTGTGAGTGTATAGTATCCTTGGTCTGGCGTGTCAAACATAAGGAGATAAGATATGTTCCATCACACTTTGTCACCTTTATTGAGGGTAATGTGAAAACAGCTAGAAACGGTTTCAGGGGGAGACTACATTACTTTGGTTGAAATCTAATTGTATTTGTCATTATCTTTATATATATATATATATATATATATATATATATATATATATATATATATATATATATATATATATATATATATATATATATAGGGTAAGGTGGGGTAAGACGGACCCATGGGGTAATGGAACCACCCCTTCTAAATTCAAGCATAAAGAGCGCGAGTTTCAAAATTTTACTCTTAGATGTCCTTCACGTCGCCCAACAATGACATCATCATTACCAGTAGGCACGTTTCCCTTGTGCTTCAGAGGGAAATATTTGTCATTTTATGCAGTGCTGATGTTATACGCACAAGGTAAGACACTGTTTGTTTTATATTGAAATAGTTATTTAGTACTTATGTTATACATGCCCATGAGTGTATACAGGATATAGATGCCATAAATTGGCATAGTACACAGATACTTTAGTAAACATTTCGACATTTTAATGTTTACTAATGGACCCCATGAGAGGGGAAGGGTGGGTTTGTTGTGGTAATTGCAAAAGCTGGGTTCATGAGCAATGTACGTGCAGGGATAGATGATGATGATGATGCTGAGGAAGAGGTTTTTGTGTGTGATTTGTCATTAAGTTGTGCAGAGATAGATGATAATTAGGGAGATTTTTTTTTTTTTTTTTTCGTTTGATTTGTACAGATAAATTTGGCTCATGAGCAATGTGAAGGGTTGTGACGATGACGAAGAAGAGTTTTTATCTGTGCTTTATGCCAATAAGGATTAATTTGTTTCTTCATGCTCAGTTTGCGGGATAAGATTGATCATGGGTTCCGCCTTACCCCATCATTTTATTTTGGGCCCAAGAAAAATATATTATTTTGTAAATTTTCTTTAAAAACCATGACCTGGGTGTGGACTTAGAAGATAACATCCCAAAGCACCACCACAAACCCACAAACCCTCAAAAATCATATAAATGTGGTTTCTAGACTTAATACTTTGTTAAGTGGTCCGGCTTACCCCACCTTCCACTATATATATATATATATATATATATATATATATATATATATATATATATATATATATATATATATATATATATATGTGTGTGTGTGTGTGTGTGTGTGTGTGTGTGTGTGTGTGTGTGTGTGTGTGTGTGTGTGTGTGTGTGTAATTCACCTCCTCGGTCGTCTGCTGGTCACCCAGCCAGTCTTCCCCATTACGGAGCGAGCTCAGAGCTCATAGACCACAACACACTCCACACACCGGGAAAGCGAGGCCACAACCCCTCGAGTTACATCCCGCTAGGTGAACAGGGGCCACACATTAAGAGGCTTGCCCATTTGCCTCGCCGCTTACCGGGACTCGAACCCGGGCCTCTCGATTGTGAGTCGAGCGTGCTAACCACTATAGTCCGTTCACCCAAAGAATCCAGGCCGAAACTGTTAGTTCTGTTGGCAGCTCTGCCCACCCCCGCCGCCACTAAACCTTCCCGACACTTAAATTTTCTTCAAGTACATTTATTTTTCTTCACTTAACTCAATACATGTTCAAGTTTATAGTTTGAAAAAAATAATAAATATACTTGAAGAAAATTTAAAAGTCGGGAAGGTTTAGTGGCGGTGGGGGTGGGCAGAGCTGCCAACCGAACTAGCAGTTTCGGCCTGGATTCTTTGGATGAACGGACTTTACACACAGTGTGTTTCACTGTTTGATCTGCCGCAGTCTGACGACACAGCCATACGTTACCATACGGAGCGAGCTCAGAGCACATTATTTCCGATCTTTGGATAGGCCTGAGACCAGACACACACCATACACCGTACCTACTCACTGCTAGGTGTACAGGGGCTACACGTGAAAGGAGACCCACCCGGCCGGGGAATCGAACCCCGGTCCTCTAGCTTGCGAAGCCAGCGCTCTAACCACTGAGCTACCGTGTGTGTTTGTGAATTAAGGAATGCCATCTTAAAGGCGGTGTCACACTAGCACTTTTTCCGTCGATTAATGCGATTTCCGTCGACTTTTCAACGTTCCGCATGAACTTATCGCATGAATTTGTCAGACGATAGGGATCGTTTCCGTCTGCAAATTTTCCGTCTTTGTTTACATACCAAGACCAAGACCACAAGACTTGCCGCGTCTCCTCAATCTGCTTCTACGTGCATTGGTTCTACCACTAACCATGAACGCATCCATGCACGCTTTTTGGCTTGTTTAGCTCATCTAAGTTTCGTAATACACAATATTACGTTCAGAGCAGCGTATCTTTGCCGCAGCGTGGTCTCCATGTTTGTGTTTACATTGTGTTGGCGGGAAGTGACGACGGAAAGTGACGACGAAACACCGTTTGTGTGTGACAGGCCGCAGCCAAAATATTGTCGATTTTCTGAAAAACGACGGAAAAAGTAGACGGAAAAAGTGCTAGTGTGACACCGCCTTTAAGTCACTAAGTGGAAACTTATTCAACATGTTGATACTCGTAAAGTCATCTGTTTACACTTTAGAATCTTGAAGATCGTGCAATCTTTTTACTTACTTTTTTTCTTTTATTAAATCCTTTAGATGTTTATCAACACTGATGATAACATAACCTTTTCTCTCCAGATTGTGATTGTCAGTGATAGGAACGACGAATGAATACGTCAAACATAATGAAAAACATCGCTCCACTCCTAACTCTCACGGCTTCGGGGCTGCGCATGGCAGTAGGGAACGAGAAAAAGATAGAGAGCCGAGCCGCCAAGGATCAGTGCGCATGTGAAGTCCCGTGTTTCCCGCGCTACATTCCGCTCCTCATCCACTACTGGGTCGGCGGAGTGACCCTCTTCTGTGATACCAGAGTGTGACATGAAGGATCCTTATATTGTAGTTCACAGGCTAGTGTGAGGAAAAGAGGAGGAGCAAGAGTCTGTTGATGCCTTGCCTCCTACTTCACTCGCCTCTCCTCTGAACTTATTGATCTTTAACCTGATTCCGCTGATTCCTTTCTCCCCTCCTCTCCCTCTCCCCTCTCCTGCACTGAAGCCGGGTGTCGGTCGAAGTGTACATCTTCCCGCTGTACACCTTACGGCGCCGTTTAAGGTAGGTACAACTGCAAGGACGTATACACTTCGCCAACCTGGCTTATTAAATTTGTAGTGACTCTCACTTCACCCGGTTCCTTTTCGTGGAATGTGGTGTGTTGGGATGAAGCTTGGGTATGAGGCCTGATCAGGAGAGTTGTGAGCAGACAATTATTGCTGGATAAAACTATCTGTAAGTAAATGTTCAAAACTGTGTAAAGATCACGTTCAAGATAGATTGCACAGGCAAAACTTGGGTGCAGTCTAGTGTGAAGATACTATACGT
>NC_059297.1:19739189-19749189 GCF_017591435.1 Portunus trituberculatus
CTACTACTACTACTACTACTACTACTACTACTACTACTACTATAGCATCATCACCATCATCTCAACACCACCAGCAACAACAATATCTTATTACCATACGCCACAGGTACATTAAGAACACTCCATTAGCGCTCACACACACACACACACACACACACACACACACACACACACACACACACACACACACACACACACACACACACACACACACACAGCAGCAGCAGCAGCAGCAGACACCATCTGTGTGCAGAAAAAATGAAATCAATATATGGAGAGAGAGAGAGAGAGAGAGAGAGAGAGAGAGGCATCAACATCGTACCCTCTCAAGCCTACCCTTGCCTCAGCGATAGAAATAGTTCACTTTTTATCCCCAAGTTCACCGTGTGTCAGCTGTTGAGAGAGAGAGAGAGAGAGAGAGAGAGAGAGAGAGAGAGAGAGAGAGAGAGAGTCAGTACTGAACTTCTCGATCGACGTGTTTGCGTGTTGTTGAAGATACCCTATACATATTATAGTAGTTTTCTCTCTCTCTCTCTCTCTCTCTCTCTCTCTCTCTCTCTCTCTCTCTCTCTCTCTCTCTCTCTCTCTCTCTTAATCTGCTTTTCAAAAGAAACAATAAAGTCAACTTAATGACACACACACACACACACACACACACACACACACACACACACACACACACACACACACACACACAAGAGGAGGAGGTAGTAGACACCTACCAAAACAATAACTTACTCCCAGAGAGATCTAATAGCACTAGTTCAGAGGGTTCTGTGAACCTTCTATTAAAGCTAGTTGTGATCTCGCTGAAGGTTTCCCTTTGTGTCTCACAACTCAAGGGGGCAATCACAGCCTACCCTCTAAAGACAACTCTCCTTCTTCACACAAAACTACATACACTTATCACTCATACACCCTTCACTCCAAATCAAAATTTAAAAGAAAATGGGACCCAATCAATGCCTCGAGTCCCCTCTGGGAGGGACCAAAATGTCCCCAGGTCGGACACCTCTCCTGTTGAAGACCACAAATGCCTTGACACCTCCCTCAACTTTTTCTACATTAACTTCTGCAACATTCGCGGTCTTAGATCTAATTTTCAATCTGTGGAACACCACCTCTCCTCTACTAAACCTCATCTTCTTTTCCTCACCGAAACACAGCTGTCTGAGGCAACTGACAGTAGCCCTTCTCTGTTCCCTCCTACTTTCTCTATTCTCATTTTCATTCCAAAGCTGGATGTTGCGTCTATGTACGCAACGACTTAACTTGCTCTCGTGCCCACGCTCTTGAGTCTTCCGAATTTTCCACCATCTGGCTTCGACTTAACAGTCACTCTCAAACTAAATTCATCTGTGCTGTTTATCTCTCCCTAACTCTTCTGACTATAGTAATTTCTTCGACTACTTAACTTCTAAAGTGGAGCACATTCTGTCCCTCTACCCTTTCGCTGAGATTTCCATTCTTGGAGATTTCAATGTTCACCACCAGCTTTGGCTTTCCTCTCCCTTCACTGACCACCCTGGTGAACTAGCCTTCAACTTTGCTATCCTCCATGACCTAGAGCAACTGGTGCAACACCCTACTCGTATTCCTGACCGTCTTGGAGACACGCCCAACATTCTTGATCTCTTCCTCACCTCTAACCCTTCTGCTTATGCTGTCACCCTTTCATCTCCGTTGGGCTCCTCCGATCACAATCTCATTTCTGTATCTTGTCCTATTTTCCACAGGATCCCCAAAGCGAAGGTGCCTCTGGCGTTTTGCCTCTGCCAGTTGGGGGACCTGAGGAGGTATTATGCTGATTTTCCTGGAATGATTATTGCTTCCGTGTCAGAGACCCATCTCTTTGTGCTGAACGCATAACAGAGGTGTTAGTGTCTGGCATGGAGGCGTACATTCCTCATTCTTTTCTCAACCTAAACCTTCTAAACCTTGGTTTAACTCAGCCTGTTCTCGTGCTATACATGATAGAGAGGTTGCCCACAAAAGGTACTTGAGCCTTCCATCTCCTGAATCTCATGCACTTTATATCTCTGCCCGGAATCATGCCAAGTCTGTTCTTCAACTTGCCAAACACTCTTTCATAAATAGAAAATGTCAAAATCTTTCAAACTCAAACTCTCCTCGTGACTTCTGGCATCTAGCCAAAAACATCTCAAATAACTTCACTTCTTCATCTTTCCTCCTTTATTTCATCCTGATGGCACCACTGCCATCTCTTCTGTCTCTAAAGCTGAACTCTTTTCTCAAACCTTTGCTCACAACTCCACCTTGGACGATTCTGGGCTTGTCCTCCTCTCCTCCTCCCTCTGACTATTTCATGTCTACAATCAAAATTCTTCGTAATGATGTTTTCCATGCCCTTGCTGGCCTAAACCCTCGGAAGGCTTATGGACCTGATGGGGTCCCTCCTATTGTTCTCAAAAACTGTGCTTCTGTGCTTGCACCTTGCCTAGCCTAACTCTTCCAACTTTGTCTTCTACCTTTCCTTCCTGCTGGAAGTTCGCTACATTTAGCCTGTTCCTAAAAGGGTGACCGTTCTAACCCCTCAAACTATCGTCCTATAGCTTTAATGTCTTGCTTGTCTAAAGTTTTTGAATCTATCCTGAATAGGAAGAATCTCAAACATGTCACTTCACAATCTTCTGTCTGATCGCCAGTATGGCTTCCTTACTGAGTCTTTTAGAGATTTCGGTGAAACTTTTGCTGTAGCGTTAGACATATCAAAAGCTTTTGATAGAGTCTGGCATAAAGCTTTGATTTCAAAACTGCCCTCCTACGTCTTCTATCCTTCTCTCTGCAACTTTATATCAAGTTTCCTTTCCGACCGTTCTATTGCTGCTGTGGTAGACGGCTACTGTTCTTCTCCTAAACCTATTAATAGTGGTGTTCCTCAGGGTTCTGTCCTGTCACCCACTCTCTTTCTATTATTCATTAATGACCTTCTTAACCAAACTTCTTGCCCTATCCACTCCTACGCTGATGATACCACCTACATCTTTCCACGTTCTTTCAGAGACCAACCCTTCAGGAAGTCAACAGATCACGCAGGGACGCCACAGAACGCCTGACTTCCGATCTTTCTAAGATTTCCGATTGGGGCAGAGAAAATCTAGTAGTTTTCAATGCCTCAAAAACTCAATTCCTCCATCTATCAACTCGACACAACCTTCCAGACAACTATCCCCTCTTCTTCAATGACACTCAACTGTCTCCCTCTTCCACAATGAATATCCTTGGTCTGTCCTTTACTCATAATCTTAACTGGAAACTTCACATCTCATCTCTTGCTAAATCAGCTTCTATGAAATTAGGCGTTCTGAGGCGTCTCCGCGAGTTTTTGTCTCCCCTCTAACTGCTTAAGGCCGCGTCCCACACAGTACGATGACAGACGAATGGCGCACAAATGAGCATGACTTGCAGTTTTTGTACGATAACCGACGATTCTCACGGCAAACGACCGCCGCCAGACAGTCACACGACAGCTGCCAGATGGTTGTACGACAATAACCCGAACAAGACGACCAGTGTACGAATGTCGCACAATGAACCGTGTCGTAATCTTTCATTTTTTGCAAATGTAGTACGACCACATACCGAAAGATAAGATGTTTGTTGATAATACATCGATAACACAACGAGGCACAACGATGGTAGGCGACAACACACGACAATGGGACAACAACAAACCGAATACAACGAACGCCAACCGACACGCACGATTGCGGCACGATGGATATTTCCGGATTTCTCACCTGTATAAAAGGCGAGGGTCCATACCTAACAGCCACAGTTCCACCAAAGCTCCCGACGAAGACACACATAGCCGCTCATCTCCCGCAACATGGCCTTGGTCGAGCCCATAGTGACAGTTAGCGAGGATATGTCCTTAGGAAGTGGAACGAAGTGCTATTCTGATAAACAACCTCAGAATTCAGGTGTATGTCAACCAGCTGCTCAACATGGAAGAAGAGAGACAGCAGAAAGGAAAGCGGGCTTTGTCCGTCCATGCCTTGGTTTTCCTGTCTCGGTCTCTAGGCCCTCATCTTCTTATTGTACAGGAACTCCTGTTCCCTGTACCACTCCACAACAGAGACCTTTTTGTCATCGGGATTGATGTGGTAGTTCCTCTTGCGCTTGGATTTTGGTGGATGCTGCGACTGTTCTTGGCTGTCTTGTATGATATCCTGTGATTCTATCTGGGTTTCATCATCATCCACGCAGTCCACAGCAACCCTCTTGCTGGGAATTGGTGGGGTTGGTTCATGGGCTGCCTCGCTGTCCATTTCCAACTCATTCCCCTGGGTATCCATGTCGTCTGATGAGGATTCGTCCACATCCACATCCCTGACGAACAAGTCTTCTGAGGCCCCCTCGGGAGCCTTCTTCTGCACAATCTTCCTGCCTTTGCCCATATTTAGAGGTAGATATCGTAGCTGTGGAGAAGGATCTGTAGTGGTGCGTGCACGTTGTGATGGCCAACAGTGTGGGTGGTCAGGGCCAGCTTCCTTTTGTATGCGTCGCCACCCGGCGCCGCGATCAACCGTGGTACGGTTGCAGTTGTCGTACCGCACATGTGTGGTTCGCACAACGGTCGCTCTATCCTCGTGGGGTTCGTGCTGACATCGGTCTGCCATCGTGTTATGGTCGTAATATTCTTCACACGTGACCACGTGGTGACGTCCCGGTTTATCGTCATTATCGTGTTATACTTGATATGTGTTCGTGCGATTCGCGTGACCATCGCCGCAATAGTCGTGAACTGCAATGAACCTGGCACGATCAACCGGGCACTTTTCGTGTGTCTTTCGTGTGCTTGTCGCTTTATTATCGTACGTGTCGGTCCGTTATCGCCTAATGTTCGTACTACTATTGGCTACTGGGATGGTTTATCGGACTGCTATTGTGGTATAGTCGTGCTTTTACCGTTGTGTTGTCGTGTGTTGGTCGTGCTATGATCGTGTTTATCGTACTGGAAATTGAGATGAACAAATTCATAGATCACGCAGCGAATGCCACGAATGCAACACGAACACCACACGAATATACTACGATAGTGACACGGCCATTTTGTAACGGTTTTTTTTCCACGAATATCGTAAAAAAAATAAGGGGTGCACTATTTTTTTCACGGTTGGTCGTGGAAAATGCCTGACAGCCACGCTCGCCACACGATGGTAAAATGTTCACTCACGACTACAGATTTTTCATAACCGATGTTACCCGAATGTCTAAAAATTTTTCTGCAAGTCATGCTCATTCGTCTGACTATCGTCTCACATCGTGCTGTGTGGGACGCGGCCTTTACTCTGTATAAGGGCCTTATCCGCCCGTGTATGGAGTACTCTTCGCATGTTTTACTAAATACGGTGAAATCAAAAGCTTTTCGTCTCATCAACTCCCCTCCTCTGACTAACTGTCTTCAGCCTCTTTCTCACCGCCGAAATGTTGCATCTCTATCTATCTTTTATCGCTATTTTCATGTTAACTGTTCTACTGATCTTGCTAACTGCATGCCTCCCCTCCTCCTACGGCCTCGCTGCACAAGGCTTTCTTCTTCCTCTCATCCCTATCCTGTCTAACTCTCTAACGCAAGAGTTAACCAGTACTCTCAATCATTCATACCTTTCACTGGTAAACTCTGGAACTCGCTCCCTGCATCTGTATTTCCGAATTCGTATGACTTGTCTTCTTTTAAGAGGGAGGTATAGAGGCATTTGCTCCCTAATTTTGGCGGACGCTTTTCTACTTTTTAGAGAGCCAGCACTCAAGTGGGCTTTTTTTTTTTTAAATATTTTCTGTTTTTGCCCATGGCTGGTCCTCTTCCCTACACACACACACACACACACACACACACACACACACACACACACACACACACACACACACACACACACCGCGTAGTGTAGTGGTTAGCACGCTCGACTCAATCGAGAGGGCCGGGTTCGAATCCCGGTAAGCGGCGAGGCAACTGGGCAAGTCTCTTAATGTGTGGTCCCTGTTCACCTAGCAGTAAATAGGTACGGGATGTAACTCGAGGGGTTGTGGCCTCGCTTTCCCGGTGAGTGGAGTGTGTGTTGTGGTCTCAGTTCTACCCGAAGATCAGTCTATGAGCTCTGAGCTCGCTCCGTAATGGGGAAGACTGGCTGGGTGACCAGCAGACGACCGAGGTGAATCACACAAAAAAAAAAAAAATTCTATTTTCTTGCATTTAGAGCAGGCAAACTCTTGCAGACCACTACCTTTTTTCACTTCCTTCTCCGTGCCACTCTTCCTACACTTTGCCACCTTCTCGCCCTCCCACAACGGCATAGATAATATGTTTATGGATTTTTTACACGAGTTTCTTCTACAATTGTTTAAAAAATTCTAGTTTAATCCACGGTGCGTCTCTCTCTCTCTCTCTCTCTCTCTCTCTCTCTCTCTCTCTCTCTCTCTCTCTCTCTCTCTCTCTCTCTCTCTCTCTCTCTCTCTCTCTCTCTCTCTCTCTCTCTCTCTCTCTCTCTCTCTCTCTCTCTCTCTCTCTCTCTCTCTCTCTCTCTCTCTCTCTCTCTCTCTCTCTCTCTCTCTCTCTCTCTCTCTCTCTCTCTCTCACACACACACACACACACACACAACGGTGTGTAAGCGTAATGTAGTGGTAGCACGCTTGACTCACAATCGAGAGGGCCCGGGTTCGAGTCCCGGGAACTGGTGAGGCAAATGGGCAAGCCCCTGTTCACCTAGCAGTAAATAGGTACGGGATGTAACTCGAGGGGTTGTGGCCTCACTTTTCCGGTGTGTGGAGTGTGTATTGTGGTCTCAGTCCTACCCGAAGATCGGTCTATGAGCTCTGAGCTCGCTCCGTAATCGGGAAGACTGGCTGGGTGAGCAGCAGGCGACTGAGGTGAACACGCACATGACCTGGTGCCGGTGACAGAAGAAGCTGGAAGGACAAGAGGACATGCAAAGAAGATTAGAAAGAGGCAGTGTGTGAAGAATATTTGGAAAAAAAAAAAACCGCTTTTTCACATAGAACGGTGGAAAAGTGGAATGTATGGAATGATGAAGTGGTTGCAGCACATAATATGCATAGCGTTAAAGAAAACTTAGATAAATGGAGATATGTAGACAGGACGCTATGAGCCCCGCTTGAACCCTGTACAATACAAATCAATACAACTAGGTAGATACAACTAGATAAATACACACACACACACACACACACACACACACACACCACATAGTGTATGTAGTGGTTTACACGCTCGGCACACAACCGAGAGGGCCCTGGATCGAGTTCCGGCAGTGGTGAGGCATATGGGCAAGCCTCATAATGTGTAGCCTCTGTTAACCTAACAGCAAGTACGGAATGTAACTCGACGGGTTGTGGACTTGCTTTCCCGGTGTGTGTGGTATGTAATGTGGTCTCAGTCCTACCCGAAGATCGGTCAGTATGAACTCTGAGCTCTTTCCGTAAGGGAAAGACTGGCTGGGTGACCAGCGGGCGACCGTGATGAATAACACACACACACACACACACATACACACACACACACACACACACACACACACACACACACACACACACACACACACACACACACACACACACACACACACACACACACACACACACACACACACACACACACACACACACACACACACAGCAATGCACTGAAAGTCGTGTACGCATCACTGCTTTTTTGTTCGTTTTTTTTTTTTTTCTTTTGCTCTGATAAATTTTGTGACAACTTCCATCCGCATGCCCAATTTACCAAATATATACGATATGTAATTGCAATGCTTGACTTTTCTCCGTTCATTAATTTAAATTGATATAGCGTTAATAGCACTCCTTCCTACACTACTGAAGCTGCTTAGTTTAAAGCGTGCCAGCGAACTGATAGGTCGCTAATCTCATCGTCGTTGTCGCACCTTGCCGTTCTTGGAAACCATGTAGAAAGGAATGCTCTAGGATTTATGTAGACGTTATGCAAGTCATTCAGTAAGAGAAAAATACATTTCCTCTATGTAGTTCATGCGCTTTCTTTCCGGTCTTTTCCCACTTTTTACTCCTCCTCCTCCTCCTCCTCCTCCTCCTCCTCCTCCTCCTCCTCCTCCTCCTCCTCCTCCTCCTCTTGTGACCAAACTTTTTTTTTTAACAATTAGAATTTTACTTTCAAGATCTTCATTCCTACTATGTGGAATTTTCCCTCCTGTCCCAACCCTTATCCGCACCCTTTGTGGTCGTTATTTTTTTCTTCCTTAATAACGTAGATATCTCCGGAGTTCCTCTGTGTCGCAAGCTGCTTCTTAAAGGCGGGTTCACGTGTGCCAATTTGCAACTGAAATTGCAAGTCGCTAGAAGTATCGACTGAGGCCTTCTAATCGAAAAACGTCACACATAGCGACTGGAAAGTATCGACTAGTTGGCACCTTGGCGGGAAGTGAATGTAAACAAACAACTACCCGCCAAGATGTCTTCCTCCAATGATGATGCAGAAGCGATGGTTGCTCTTTTGGCGTACCGGAAGAGTCAACAGAAAAGAAAACGCCTGTGGATACGTCCCTAGCTAAGTAGAAGGAAAGAAAGGATTGTATACCACACACTAATCTCAAGAAGATAATATGCACGTTTGCGATCAAATTAAATCCTGACAAGTCTTCAATCCTCACCTTCAACAACACTCAGCATTGAGGGAAACAATTCTTGGAGAGTGGTAGCTATTTCGTCGAACGACGATTTGCGCAAGTTTTTTTTATTGTATAATTAATTTCTGGGGTCCTAGATAAGGAGAGGCAGGGAGGCGGTGTCACAGTGGATAAGGTGGTGAACCTGGGATCGGGCAGACGTGCACGCGTAGGTTCGAATCTCACCATGTGTCGCCTTGATACTTTGCCATTTGTCGAGTGGTTTAAAGTTACCTACATGTCACCATGATACCCAGGTTCTAGGTGGTTACACCAAAGATTTGCTTGGGTGGTGATATGGGCTCTAATATGGGTACCACTACAAAAAAAATTGCCTGCGCAACTAATAGGTGGAAGCTTAACAGCTCTTCCAATACTCCTCAAGTTACCTACAAGCGCTATAGGCCAGGACATAAAAAAATAAAAATGTTCCTATTCTCTCACCAACTCTATCTTCTCTACAACGACACCACATTTTCAAAGGTAGTTCCGTGACTTCACGACGTAATCGACGTAATTAAGTCGCAAATCGACTGAACAAGACCAACATGTGGGTCTTGTTTTGCGACTGGTTTGTCCAGTCGCTACCCCCCGACATTCAGTCGGAAATTCTACCGACTTTCAATTTCAGTCGCAAGTTGGCACGTGTGAACCCCGCCTTAAGACTTTCATTCTTGTTGTCATAGTTGAACCTGTTTTACGGCTTGCCATATAATTCTCTCTCTCTCTCTCTCTCTCTCTCTCTCTCTCTCTCTCTCTCTCTCTCTCTCTCTCTCTCTCTCTCTCTCTCTCTCTCTCTCTCTATATATATATATATATATATATATATATATATATATATATACTCATTTATTTATTTATTACCGGTATAGCTTCATTAAAGACTTTTCGGTTAATTAGTGGCAACGGATGAGGTATAACAGTGTCCCCATCTTGGCTCTCGCTGCGATTGATCTGGGTGTCGATGACGTCAGATTTGTTTTGATCGAGCGACCCGTTCATTGGCCGCTGCAGAGTGACGTCATGAAACGCGGGATACCTTCGACCATCCCAACTTGGGCCTATTTTTATGATTTTCTTTTCTGGTTTTGTGAATCATGATAAGTCAGTAACTTCAATGTTACGTAGTGATTGTATACTTTAAGATACTGTAAATGTATAAAAACAAAATGTTTCATATATCGGATACCGTAATTAGCTCGTTATTTAGCATTGTGTCTGAAGCTCATTGATAGACAACTCTTTCTGTAATATCTGCCGGGCCACCTCAGCTAGTACATTAACAGACCTCTACTTTGAGAGTACACAGTGCAATTGT
>NC_059297.1:19756689-19761689 GCF_017591435.1 Portunus trituberculatus
ATATTGATTATTGGTTCTGTTACCTTACTACAAATACTGTCTACAAATACTATTGTACTTGACGTTTGGTTGAGAAGTGGCGCTGCGTAGTTGCATTTACTTGTTACTCTTCAATTATCCAACTTGTGAAAAGGAGTTTTGTCAGTGTGTACATTTTTTTTTTTTTTTTTCAGATAAGTAAAGATTTATTGATACATGTAACACAAAGTTTCGACATAACACATGAATAAATAGCCACTGTCCGTCGAGCCGAAGCTCCCTGACGGACATGATGAATTAGAAAGCGGTAGAGAACATGAATATAAGTAAACCTGTCTTATGTGTAAGTGTTAAAAAAAATGAACTTATCTGGAGATGATTTTAACATTATATTTTACTGATTAAATAAAATAGAAATAATCATAAGTACTTTCACCTTTTGTTGGTTAAGTAAATTGGTTTTATTTTTTTGTATATATTTAGAAAAAAGTGATTTTTTTATTAACATTTATATCTAGAGGCATCCCATCAAATAATTACGGACCCAAACTTGTTGCAATAATCCTAAATAATGTTCTGAATATGGGACAAATTATATCATTATTATGACCTCTTGTATGGGGAACATTGTTGACCAGTTCAAATTTGATTCTTGACTTTTGTAAATTAAGAGCACTAGTGAATCTTAACATTTTTTAATCAAAGAATGTTTGAGTTATTGAATCGATTTTTTTTTCTTTTTAGGTAAGTTATGCATCTGAATTTCGGATATTAGATTGATTAATTTACATTTAATTTAGTGAAGCAAATAAGCCCCTAATTTTCGAAATTTCATAAGATTATAATTTAAATAAGGCAAGATAATTACTTTTTGTGGTTGCGAATTTACTTAAGCCTTAATACCTCACCATCAACTGCATTCAAATCATCCTCCAGTCCAATGGAGACCATGCCACTATCTACATAAGCTGCCACCTTGCTTGGCCTCGACAAAGGTCCACCGCCAATAACACCTGACCTAGGCATCTCCGTGACATATCCGCACTAGCACCGACAGCACCGTTGAGACATCACCGCTCGTTAGTCCAGAATGTTGCTTCGTTTTTTGTTTGATTATCTATGTGGTATGTTTGAATGAAAGCTGTTTTTCTTTCATGTTTAGCTTGTTTCATCTGGGGATCCTCATCAATAAAAATTTGCGCCCTTGAACTTTTTAGTGTTTCGAAGTACGCCTAGGTAACCGAACCGCTCGAACCTCAGAAACACTTGCAATTCAAAGATTGAAAGATTATTCCTTCTATTATCGTTTTCTTGATGATTAGTTATTTTCAAATTCATCAATTCGTTGCATTAAATTTTCCATTATTATCTCGTTCTCGGTTTCAGATTTGTTGTGTGAGTATTTCAATTCTGCCTGGGTGAATTCCAAACTCTATCAAGAGTGTCATGGTACCTTCCACTGTCTTGAATTCTTTGTTTTATTAAATTCCTGTACTGCAAT
This sequence comes from Portunus trituberculatus, assembly GCF_017591435.1. Lineage (NCBI taxonomy): Eukaryota > Metazoa > Arthropoda > Malacostraca > Decapoda > Portunidae > Portunus > Portunus trituberculatus. Next base: position 19,758,170 of record NC_059297.1, read on the forward strand.
ATCTTATCCTGTGCCTGTAGTATAGCTGCTTGACAGCCTCGAGGTCCTTAGTGAAAGGCCACTTTGCTGGTGTACTACTCAGTAGTGTGTGTGTGTGTGTGTGTGTGTGCGCCGCAGTTGTTAATGTGTGAGAGGCAAAGGCGTGCCACCCTTAAGGACCATCGTATCCCTCCCATCTCCTTTCCTTCCTCTTACAGCGCCACACATGTAAATATATAACGCTTTTAGCATTCTTCTTCAATATAAGATAATGCTCCCCAGACATTTAGAGATAAATGAAGAACAGTTAGTTAGATTGGTGTAGTACATCGTCGTTGTGTTCCTTTACATGACTGATATATGAATTGAATAAGGTAACATGGTTTTGCCCCCACCCCCCATAACTCTCTCTCTCTCTCTCTCTCTCTCTCTCTCTCTCTCTCTCTCTCTCTCTCTCTCTCTCTCTCTCTCTCTCTCTCTCTCTCTCTCTCTCTCTCTCTCGTGTGTGTGTGTGTTGTGTAGTGGAATATATCATTATATACGTAATTGTTCTCATAGGCAAGAGTATCAACCATTAGACTGAACCTATTCAGATTTCCCAAGAGATCTGGGTTATGTTAACTTGTCCTTCCTTTTCTGCAGGTAATGCTGATGGCAGCGAGCACAAGAAAGTAATATACATCAAGAAAATGAGTGTCTCGATCAAGACAAACTATGTGCCTGTCATTGCATACTATCAAGTATAAACTGTATCTGCGTCAGAACAATTAAGTGTTCGTTTTCCTTCATTACAAGTTAAAATTGTGCTGACATTACGAAGTTGAACAACCCTCGTTAAATAATCAACACTTGGTCAAACACTACTCAACTTGAAATCGAAGGTAAATGTTTAATGTAGATATATAAGATTGACAAGACCGAGGACTTTTTTGTGGAAGATCCTAGACTGAGATAAAAAACACGTGTTTTGAAGAGAATGTCCACTGGCGTCCCCGGGCCCCGCCCACCCAGACTTCCTCCACCCCCGTCCAGCTGTGAAGCCCAGTGGCGTGGCCCGCCCACTCCGCCTCCTTGCGCCATGTGAGAGGTAAGCTTGTCTTAATGAAACATATTTTCTTATTTTACAAACTGATACATTGACTGTGACCTTGGTTAAGGAGGCTGAAATAATAAGAATAAATAATTGAAAAAATATAAATGGTTAAGAAAGCTCTATGTTAGTCTCGGCTCTCAGCCGGAACTCAGAGAGTTCTATCCTAACGCACAAGAGCTTGGGGAGAGAGAGAGAGAGAGAGAGAGAGAGAGAGAGAGAGAGAGAGAGAGCCGTCTTGTGACCCTTGTTGACTACGTGGTATTGACTATCTGGCTTGGAAGACTATATACCGATAATCGTAACAGTAAGAATCAGGCTTGAATTCAGGTTTGCTGAAATTTAAACCTACCTTAATTTTATGGTGCGCACGCACGCACGCACACACACACACACACACACACACACACACACACACACACACACACACACACACACACACACACACACACACACACACACACACACACAGCATGCAGGATCATTCTTGGCCCTGCCTACACTAACTACGACCACGCCCTGACCACTCTTAACGTTCCCAGACTGTCTAACAAACACCGAGAAGCCCTGTTGAAACTGGGCAGAAGCCGACTACGTCACCCGAGGCTTCGCCACCTTCTTCCCCCTGCCACCCCTCACCCTGTTCACACCACACGTCAAAACAACGTCCTCATGTCCACCAGGGCCACTAGAACTGACAACTAAAAAAACAGCGCCATACCCACCAAAGTACGACCCATAAATCACTAGGCCAGGATATTAGTCATAAGCCCCCCCCCCCCCCGCGCCACTATGTATATTTTCAGTATGTATGTACCGGTACTGCAATTCCTAATGAACCATATATTATTATCATTATTATCATACACACACACACACACACACACACACACACACACACACACACACACACACACACACACACACACACACACACACACACACACACACACACGGCCCGGTAGCTCAGTGGTTAGAGCGCTGGCTTCACAAGCCAGAGGACCGGGGTTCGATTCCCCGGCTGGGTGGAGATATTTGGGTGTGTCTCCTTTCACGTGTAGCCCCTGTTCACCTAGCAGTGAGTAGGCACGGGATGTAAATCGAGGAGTTGTGACCTTGTTGTCCCGGTGTGTGGTGTGTGCCTGGTCTCAGGCCTATCCGAAGATCGGAAACAATGAGCTCTGAGCTCGTTCCGTAGGGTAACGTCTGGCTGTCTCGTCAGAGACTGCAGCAGATCAAACAGTGAATTACACACACACACACACACTATATAAATATATATATATATATATATATATATATATATATATATATATATATATATATATATATATATATATATATATCAGGTCGAACTGCCCTCTCGTTAGAGACCCAAAATGTCTTGACACCTCCCTCAAAATTTTCTACTTTAACTTCTGCAACATTCGTGGTCTTAGATCTAATTTTCAATCTGTGGAACACGACCTCTCCTTTACTAAACCTCATCTTCTTTTCCTCACCGAAACACAGCGGTCTGAGGCAACTGACAGTAGCCCTTTTTCTGTTCCCTCCTACTTTCTGTATTCTCATTTTCGTTCTAAAGCTGGATGTTGCATCTATGTGCACAATGACTTAAATTGCTTTACTGCCCACGCTCTTGAGTCTTCCGAGTTTTCTAACATCTGGGTTGACTCAACAGTTCCCTAACTCCTGTCACTCTAGTGAATTCTTTGACTATTTAATTTCCAAAGTGGAGCACATCCTGTCCCTCTACCCTTTCGGGGAGATATCCTTCCTTTGAGATTTCATTGTTCACCACCAGCTTTGGCTTTCCTCTTCCTTCACTGACCATTCTGGTGAACTAGCCTTCAATTTTGCTATCCTCCATGACCTAGAGCAATTAGTGCAACATCCTACATTCGTATTCCTGACTGTCTTGGAGATACGCCCAACATTCTTGATCTCTTCCTCACCTCTAATCCTTCTGCTTATGCTGTCACCATTTCATCTCCGTTGGGGCTCCTCCGATCACAATCTCATTTCTGTATCTTGTCCTATTTCTCCAATCCTCTCAGGATCCCCAAAGCGAAGGTGCCTCTGGCGTTTTGCCTCTGCCAGTTGGGGGACCTGAGGAGGTATTATGCTGATTTTCCTGGAATGATTACTGTTTCCGTGTCAGAGACCCATCTCTTTGTGCTGAACGCATAACAGAGGTGATAGTGTCTGGCATGGAGGCGTACATTCCTCATTCTTTTCTCAACCTAAACCTTCTAAACCTTGGTTTAACTCAGCCTGTTCTCGTGCTATACATGATAGAGAGGTTGCCCACAAAAGATACTTGAGCCTTCCATCTCCTGAATCTCATGCACTTTATATTTCTGCCCGGAATCATGCCAAGTCTGTTCTTCAACTTGCCAAACACTCTTTCATAAATAGAAATGTCAAAATCTTTCAAACTCAAACTCCCTC